>NC_139977.1:1617500-1890000 GCF_963993115.1 Abramis brama
CAACATAATTCATGTGTGAGACAGTCTAACAGAAGGACGGACAAAACCAGTCAAATATCCACTGAGTTCTGCTCATATTTTATTACCATTTTCTAAACTATAGCGAATAAACTGATAATGTCAGAAATGTTGAAGGTGTCTGAACACACTTTGGTTTGACTGTATTAAAGGGTTTGAAGGACAAAAGGTTGGGAAGCACCAGGACAGGTCTGGGCCGAGTCTGTTCGGCACTGAGGGCACGAGGGCCAGCTTTCATCGGTCCCGTATCTCCGGGCTCTTTGCATGGCTCTTAATGAGATCATTCATGTCCCACAGAACATCTGCAGGGATGCAGGAGATTGCTTTCCAGTCTGAAGCGTCTGATGGGGCTTGATGTGGAAACAACACTGTGACTGAGAAACAGCCACAGAAGGATCTGAAACCACACCAATAATCTTTTCTTGATTTAGAGAAGAATCAGATAAAACACCACGTATAGATTTCTGGTGTTTTCCTGAGTGGATTCTGATAAATTACAGTGTTTTATTCATCTCATATTGAGTTGTTCACAATACAAATGTGTCGTTTTTTTTTTGTTTTTTTTTTAAATGCATTGTTACAAACAACACAGATTAGTTTAATAGATTTAAATATTTACTGTGTCTGTTTAGTCTTGAAAGGTGACTTTTGCCAGGATCTCTCTGTTTTCAGCGTGTCTATGTGAGGTTTAAACCTCTCCTCAATAATAACAATAATAATAACTATTGAAGTCCCCCTAGTCAATAATTGTATCCCTTAAAACTAATCTTTGATCATCAAAATGGCATATTTAAACGTTTAAACGTTTACAATAATAATAATAATAATAATAATAATAATAATACTTACTGTTATATAGTTATAATTATATATAGTTATATATTATAATAATAACAGTCCCCCTGTAGTCAATAATTGTATCCCTTAAAACTAACATTTGATCACTAAATTAAATGGCATATTTAAACATTTAAAACATCTTGAATGTAACTCGACACCAGTGTTGGAAAGAGTACTGATCATTTCTACTCAAGTACAAGTACTGTTACATTGCTGAAATAATACTCAATTACAAGTAAAAGTACTGGTGTCAAAAAAGTACTGAAGTTAAAGTACAAATTACTCTTCTCAAAAACTACTCAGAGTACTAGTTACTAGTTACTTTTTAGCCTGCGATAGTTCATGTATTACCAATAAATATTCAATCAAATCATAGATCTATGTAGAAAATAGCTACTTTTAACACATTTTTACCTTATTGACGAAGGACATTAATTAGTGGTCATGATACTGGAATTTCTAACTTCAATATGACACCTTGAAAAATGTCAATATTCAGTCTCATTTTCAATACCATTGGGAAAACCACCACATACTAAATATTTTAATATCTACATTTTTGTCCATCCTTTTTGTCAAGGCAATAATTATTTTCAAGCTTCAAAAAGCACAATAAAAGTTTAATTCAAGTCTTCTGAAGAGACACGTCCACTTTATACGAACATTTGCTCACACTGTATTTGTCCTTACAATATAAGGTAACTCTGTTGCAATATCTCACACAGCACAAGGAAGCTTGACTTCAAACTGAATTGAATTAGAAAAAAAGACATGTAAACAGTAATAAAATAAGAACAAATAAAATAAATTACCTCATACAGTTGAGGTATTCGAAATATAACATTGAATTGTTATATGCAGTGTGTTAAAGGGTTAGTTCACCCAAAAATGAAAAATCTGTCATTAATTCTTCACCCTCATGTCGTTCCAAACCAGTAAAACCCGTTCATCTTTTAAACACAAACGAAGATATTATTGATGAAATCCGAGAGCTTTCTGACCCCACATAGTCTGCAGTGTAATTAGCAGTTTCAAGGCCCAGAAAGATAGGAAAGACATCGTTAAAATAGTCCATGTTACTACAGTGGTTCAACCTTAAACGAAGCAACAAGAAAATATTAGTGCGCAAAAAAACAAAATAACTTTTTTCAACAATTTCTTCTGTTCCCTTCACTTCTCCGATGCTGTTCGGGTAGTAAACACAGTGCAGCGCTTCCGGGTTCTCCGTCAGAACGCCGGCTCAGAACTCATGCCTTTACTATCTTTCTGGGCCTTGAAAGTGGTTATGACATTGCAGTCTATGTGGGGTCAGAACGCTCTCAGATTTCATAACAAATATCTTTATTTGTGTTCTAAAGATGAACGTGTTTTATGGGTTTGGAAAGACATGAGGGAGAGTAAAACCCCGGCTAAAGTCGCAGAATCTAATTATGAGTTTAAGAGCGTCAAAGTAGTCATAGTTATAAAAACGACAAAAATAGGTCATGTGTGCTTATGATAGATGATATACCGAGGGTTTTAAGATGCAATACTCAAATTTTCATTTATAACATGATAAATCCTGAAATGAATGATTTGATGTTTGTGTACCACCGCACTCGCCAGTTTCAGAAACAATTTTAAAACAAATTGACTACAAACTACCAAGTCTGAAACTTTTCCCTTTAAAAAACTGAAAATGTCACTTCCAAACAGACACTATATGGACATCACACATTAAGATACTGAGCTTTGCATCCGCATGCAGGAAATACGGTTACATTGATCTCACACTGTAAAAGCTCTTCTGAAAAGTGCTGACCAAGAGAGAATTATTAGTATAGTTCCCACATTAACATATAGGCTATATTAAACGATTTTCCCCGTGGAATAATAATGTTTTAATTAATTTTTTAACATGTTTCTACATATATAAACCCCCCCTGAAATGTTTTCAACCCAACGATTTAAATATTCTGAATATTAAACCTTTCCTTTGCTGCTTTTTGAATATCTTTAAGAAAATGTGAATATGTGAGCAAAATGAAAATTGTTCATTTGTCAAACAGCTTGGTAAATATAAAGCCGTGGTCAAAGGTTTTGGCATATTGACATAAATTTCATAATGTTTGCTAGATTATTGTGCAGAGTGTTCAGATGCATTTTAAATAAATACAAAAAGCTTAATTGGCCAAAAAATTAAGTTTAATCACAAAAACACATTTTTGCACAAAATTCCCAAATTTCTGGCCCAGTAAAAAAAAGAAAAAAAAAGTCCTGCTAACATGATCATCAGCACGCGGGAAAGAGTGAACAAGTTCTAGACAGGTGAAATCACTCTATCATTCTGATTTGATTATAAGAGCAGACTGAGACCTCTGTAAAATGAAGGAAGAAGTGCTTTCAATCATGGAGTTCTTGTGTTCGCACCGCCGACCTCCAGAGAAAGACCTGCAGCATCAGTGACGGGAGAAACAAAGCTTTCAAAACTGAACCAATTGTTTCGTAAAATGATTCACTGTTTTGGAGCGTTTGAAAGCCACACGCTGGTCAGAACAGTGGAAATGCAACACAAACTCAGGCCAAACATGCAGAAAAAGAGCTTTTACACACCAATTGCAAATGTTTTTTTCCAAGATAAACATCAAGGAGACTGAAATTCTGCAGTAGTAGGAGAGCAGGGCACAAACACACACTTTTTGACTTTCTCAGTTTGTGTAAATCCACTAGGGGTTCAGAGTATTTGTTTTTCCCCTCATTAATTTCCCACATGTCTAGTACAATTATGTGTATTAATCATCAACTAGATAAGTTGGCATGAAAAAGCCTTGCCAGAAAGTTTGAAGAATTTTTAAAAGCTTGAAGTTTGAAGGTTTTTAGTTTTAATTAGTTCAAGTTTAAGTTTTAGTTTAGTAGTTTTAAAAGTTTGTAGAAGTTTGAAGGTTTTCAGTTTAGAAATATTAGATAGAATGGAAGCTAATGGACTCTAACGAGCCTCTCCAACTGTCAACGTTTGAATTTAGTTTGAAGTTAGAATGAAAGAAAGCAAGATTAGTAAGAAAGAAAGAAAGAAAGAAAGAAAGAAGAGAATGAAAGAAAGAAAGAAAGAAAGAGAATGAAAGAAAGAAAAAGAAAGAAAGAAGAGAATGAAAGAAAGAAAGAGAAAGAGAGAAAGAAAGAAAGGAAAGAGAGAAAGAAAGAAATAAAAAGAAAGAAAGAAAGATTAGTTAGAAAGAAAGAATGATTAGTTAAAAAGATAGATGAATGAAAGAAAAAGAAAGAAAGAGAAAATGAGTCTCAATGAATTAGAAATAGTACATAGAATGGCAGCTGATGGAGTCTAATGAGACTGTTAACATTTGAATTTAGTTTGATAGATAGATAGATAGATAGATAGATAGATAGATAGATAGATAGATAGATAGATAGATAGATAGATAGATGAAATGTGACAACATGCCCCATAGGTGGGGCGTAACATGACCATATGACAGATTAAAATATTATCTGATCTAATCAAACAAATATACAAGACAAACTAAAATATTTTGTCAATAAAATACAATTATTTACTTTATCATATAAAATAATGGCATTTTTTAATAATTAAAAAGAAAGTAATTTTTCAGTTTGACAACAAACACACAGCTATACTCTCAGTGTTTATTCACCTTTTTCTCATGGTTTCTCAATAGTATTTATAAAAGTAAATAATAGAATATCATAGTTCTAATAGAGGCTCATTGTAACGCAGTGTGACAACATGCCCCGCCTGCACAACTGGCACAACTGGTCTTCTGCTAGTTAGCGAAGCATTAAAGAGCTCAACTGTTAAATAAAACATATAAGATTAAAATAATAGCAGATTTGTCTAAATTTAATTAAACACACACACACACACACACAAAAGAAATTTACTTTTGGTATGGTTAAATAAATGATATTTGATATATAAAAATTTGTTTTTTTTTGGCTCAGTTTTTTTTCTACATAGTGTTGATATGGCAACTAGTAAATACACTAAGTTTCGTCATGCTGGCATGTGTGTAAAGTTTTAAACCATGTGTGTGTTACCCGGCGTTAGGTTGTGTCCCGCTCACCCCTATATGTGGGGTTTGGACAGCAGAAGACTGGTGTTATTCTTAAGTAATTCTCTCTGATGAAGCACCCTTCCAACTGTTTGGGACATCTGGAAAATCGATTGTCCGGAGAAGAAAAGCTGAGATCTGTGTTTTGCCAACAGTGCAGCATCCTGAGACCATCCATGTGTGCTTCTGCTTCTCATCCGACGGAGTGGCTTTCTCTTATTCTGCCCAAAAACACTGCCAGGAATTAAGATTGGTCTGAAAACGTCCCGCAAGAGCAACTTGTCCCAGCAGCTCTCACTTTCTGCATCTCCTGGCACGGACTCTTCTCTCATTAGTCTTTCTGTCTCGTTTCGAGTCATGGTTCAGAATCCAGGTATGGTGTAATATCTTCTGTTAACAAGTCCACATTTTTGTTGGAAGATGTCCTATATCGCCCAAGTGACCCAACAAGATGTTCAAGTCTATCGGTCAGCAGAGTCGGATCAGCTGCTTTAGCCTTAAAAAACACAGGGTTAAAAACACGCCAATTTGGGTTGTTTTCAATCCAAGGGACAGATTGATAGGACAGAACACATGTTGGGTTCATTTTACCCAGCAAATTGTTTTGTTTATTTAACCCAGCATAATGGGTTGATTCATTTTTACTCTAATACTAGTTATACTACCAGAAAGACTCGGAATATGAATTTGAATTTTTGAAATATGAATGATTTTTTTATTAGAATATGATTGGATAGATGAGAAGGTAAAGTGACGTAACAATTGAGTCTTCCCGGCATAACTTATGCTAAAGCTTTAATTATTATTATTTTTTTCATACATTAATTAATGTTTTCAGATTAACTTAAAAAATATTCCACACAACCACTGGTTTGCGTGATAATTCCTTTATTTTCGATCATACTTTACAGTACAGCATATTTTATATAGTTTTTAATACATATTGTATACATTTAAGTCCATTTATAAGTAATTTGAGTGTAATGGAACAGTCTCTGTTGCCCCGTTTCCACCGTAATGTCTCTGGAAATATGCTGTGACTCCATAACTTGTCCATAAACAATCAGTGAACAGTTCTGAGAACATATTTTACCTTTCGAAGCATTTATATTCTCTATTTTTTTTAATAGAATCATAAAATGTTATACAAGGCATCAGGCGTTTCCATCACGCGAAAAGATCGGCGCGACACTCGTTTAGGAGACTCACATCGCGCCCCTGTATGTTGCTTTGCATAAAATTAAATGATATACAAAACAATAACGAATTTATAGATAAAATAAAACGTACACAAACCTTGTATTTTACCGAAGACATGCACCATTTTGACGGAGCTGCACTGCACTGCCTGTGATAAATACCTCAGTCCCTGGCTTGTTACATCTGACCCAGGATCTGTGTGAAACAAAAACTACCCAAACTCTGGGTTGTTACGTCTGACCCAGGATCTGTGTGAAACAAAAACTACCCAAACACTGGGTTGTTACGTCTGACCCAGGATCTTGGTAACACAAAAACTACCCAAACACTGGGTTGTTACGTCTGACCCAGGATCTGTGTAACACAAAAACTACCCAAACACTGGGTTGTTACGTCTGACCCAGGATCTTGGTAACACAAAAACTACCCAAACACTGGGTTGTTACGTCTGACCCAGGATCTGTGTAACACAAAAACTACCCAAACACTGGGTTGTTACGTCTGACCCAGGATCTGGGTTACACAAAAACTACTCAAACACTGGGTTGTTACGTCTGACCCAGGATCTGGGTTACACAAAAACTACCCAAACACTGGGTTGTTACGTCTGACCCAGGATCTGTGTGAAACAAAAACTACCCAAACACTGGGTTGTTACGTCTGACCCAGGATCTGGGTAACACAAAAACTACCCAAACACTGGGTTGTTACGTCTGACCCAAGATCTGGGTAACACAAAAACTACCCAAACACTGGGTTGTTACGTCTGACCCAGGATCTGTGTGAAACAAAAACTACCCAAACACTGGGTTGTTACGTCTGACCCAGGATCTGTGTAACACAAAAACTACCCAAACACTGGGTTGTTACGTCTGACCCAGGATCTTGGTAACACAAAAACTACCCAAACACTGGGTTGTTACGTCTGACCCAGGATCTGTGTAACACAAAAACTACACAAACACTGGGTTGTTACGTCTGACCCAGGATCTGGGTTACACAAAAACTACCCAAACACTGGGTTGTTACGTCTGACCCAGGATCTGTGTAACACAAAAACTACCCAAACACTGGGTTGTTACGTCTGACCCAGGATCTGGGTAACACAAAAACTACCCAAACACTGGGTTGTTACGTCTGACCCAGGATCTGTGTAACACAAAAACTACTCAAACACTGGGTTGTTACGTCTGACCCAGGATCTGGGTAACACAAAAACTACCCAAACACTGGGTTGTTACGTCTGACCCAGGATCTGGGTTACACAAAAACTACCCAACACTGGGTTGTTACGTCTGACCCAGGATCTGGGTAACACAAAAACTACCCAAACACTGGGTTGTTACGTCTGACCCAGGATCTGGGTTACACAAAAACTACCCAACACTGGGTTGTTACGTCTGACCCAGGATCTGGGTTACACAAAAACTACACAAACACTGGGTTGTTACGTCTGACCCAGGATTTGGGTTAGGGTTAGGGTTAGGGAAAAAACTACAAAACCCACAAAAACTACTTTAACAAAAAATAACCCAAAAAAGTTGACCCAAAAGGCTCAACCCAGGGTCTGGGTAGAAAAAATAACCCAAGAGTTTGTGAATGTTTTGTTCACCACTTCTGACGAATAGCAGGAATTCCCGTACTACTCTAAAGTGAGTTTTTAATTCCACTCACTTCTAGTATTCTCTGAACAGCTGATTTCACCTATATTCATCTTTTTGTATCTTCACTGTCATTAATGGCACCATACACAGCTATGTATGTAATTTATCTTGAGCTAATATAAGCAGACTAGTTCCTAGCCTGACATCTTGTTGATATCTAGGCTCAGAGAGGACAGGCAAGACTTCAGTGATTCAGTGATTTCATCTGCGGTGTAGTTTTCAGCTCCACTGCTGCCAAGTAACAGCTAATAATGCAGTTTTGACACAGACTGAAGTAGTAGATCACAATGCACAGAATTTCCAATACAGAAATGCCGTTTGATTTGTCTATTAAAAGGCTAAATGGTCCCTCACCAAGGCCTGTGACATGTTCACATTTTCAGTGCATTTGTTCCTGTGTAATTGGATGGCACAGCGTCTTTAAAACATGCTTTGCATAAATCTAAGGAACATTCAGATTCTGCAGAGATTTCTCATAGATGATGATGAGTTTACACGCACCTCTGATCGGGAAAAGGCCTTTCACTTGCGATGCGCCTGGTGGTCAGCGCATGTTTATTTAGATCTAACTTCTTAGCATTAAGTAAGACTTTGCCGGATTTGCAAAAAGCTTTTGATGCATTTCCCATAATAGGCTGAAGCCTATTATTTTTAAATGCAGATTCTTGCAACCAGCCATTACTGAAACGATTTACGATAAAAACTTTACAGTGACAGTAATTTATTAAGCTGTGTCAAGACTCAGTGCATAACATAACTGATGCTACTTACACACACATCATTGGGCTACTTTTACGCAGACCTGTCAATCCTGTTCAAGTGGTCAAGAATAATTTGTATTTATTATGGCAACTTTTAGCATGTGTAACCTAGCATCACTTATAAATTCTGATCAGTGTAAATCGCTTTGGGTAAAAGTGTCCAAGTTTACCTGGCTGCAGCCTTCAGAATGGGGCGGGGCTGCATGTGTAGCTCCGCCCCACCCCATACCTACTCTGATTGGCTTGAGCGTCTTTCATTTGCATACATGATAAATGTCTTTGTAGTCGGTGTAGGATGGAGTATATGCTGCTCAAATCTATATGAAAAAGCTGTGCACTTTCACAAAGCCTTCATTATAATGTTCAGAAAAAAAACAAAAAAAAAAACATTAGCCTGTATCTTGCAATGTCCCTGAAATGATTGTTTTGCCAAATTAAGGTGGTCTTCAGGCTAATGCACGGACAACCCTACAACATTTAAACAAAAATGTACTGGTGGATTATCCACAGCAGGAGGGTCAGGTCTTCAGGTAGAGGAATGAAATATGATTTAAAGGTGAACTAAGTAACTTTTTTACCTTAACCGAACATCTTCGGAGTCATTGGAATAGTTATATGACTTTTTTCGGGTTGAATGGTGGTCGTCTCGCACACCCCCCCAGGCGCCTGTGAGCCGAAAAACCACCCTTGCAACTTTGGGCCGGCGGGCCTCAGCGTCAGGAAGTATTGCGTGATATCAGGTCTCGCGATGTAATGAATTGCTTTACCGCAAAAAAATCTGCTAAAATTCTGTGATTATTGCGCTCCCTCACGCTGTTCGAACCCGAATGAATAAGACGTTTTAAAGAATGTCCCATCTGCTTTGATGTCGTTGATCTATAGCCTCTGGTGTCTGAGAGTCGCCAACGAGTTTTTCGACAGTGTTGTCAAATATCTATTCCGAAGCTGTAGGGGGAGCTCTAGAGAGAAACCTGCGAGCAAAAAGCGAGAATACAGCGAAGAAATTCCCGAAACTGCATAGCCCTGCATTAAATGATTCATGAAATGTGATTACTTCATATCACCACAGTATGAGAAAGGAAATTATAAAGATGTAGCCTATCAGTATCATTTTAATTTAAATAGCATGGCAAGTCCAGACACACTTATTTTACTGAAGGTGTTGTTGATTTTTATAAGCAATGTCGGGTCCAGTTATGATAACTAAATGACACTGCAATAGGCTAATGTGTCTGACTTGGTAATTTAGTTTTTATGAAACTTTTCCTTCACCAACATTTCAAAGGATAATATCAGACTATTTTCCTCCACTTCATTAATGAAAACATGATGTTTGAAGTGAAGAAACTGATATATTTTCTGAGACCCGATAGTGATGTCCACTTCGTGAGCGAATCTTTTGAGCAGATTCTTTTCAATTAACTGGTTCACAAATAACATTGAATGGTTCATTTGTGAATTCGGCTGATCCAGAAGATTAAACTTGCACTAGTTAACAACCTAGTCATGTGAACAATAAACACTTGATTTGGTCTTGTCCCGCTCAAATGATCCAAGATCCAAGGCAAGGCAAGGCAAGGCAAGGCAAGTTTATTTATATAGCACATTTCATACACAGTGGCAATTCAAAGTGCTTTACATAGAAGAAATTAAAATAATAAAAAGAAAGAAGAATAATTAAAATAATAAAAAGAAATAAGAATAATTAAAACAGTTAAAAAAAATAAGATACAGTGCAGTACAAACATTCGGACAAACAGTGGCACAGTGCTCATTCATTAAATGCATAGCTAAACAGAAGTGTTTTGAGTCTGGATTTGAATGTGACTACTGTAGGAGCACGTCTGATCTCCTCTGGAAGCTGGTTCCAGCTGCGGCTGGCATAATAGCTAAAAGCGGACTCGCCATGCTTAGAGTGAACCCTTGGTAATTCTAGCTGATATGATCCTAATGATCTGAGTGATCTGTTGGGTTTATATTCTGTGAGCATATCTGCAATATATTGAGGTCCTAGGCCATTGAATGATTTATATACCAGTAATAATACTTTAAAATCAATCCTAAATTTAACTGGGAGCCAGTGTAAAGACCTGAGGACTGGTGTGATATGTTCATATTTTCTGGTTCTGCTCAGAATCCTGGCAGCAGCGTTCTGTATGAGCTGCAACTGTCTTATGGTCTTTTTGGGAAGGCCAGTGAGGAGTCCATTACAATCATCCACCCTGCTGGTGATGAAAGCATGAACAAGTTTCTCTAAGTCTTGTCTGGAAACAAAGCATCTAATTCTTGCAATATTTTTCAGATGATAGTATGCTGATTTAGTTATTGCTTTGACATGACTACTGAAACTAAGGTCTGACTCTAGTGTCACACCAAGATTCCTGACTTGATGTTTAGTTGTTTGACCCCTAGAGTGAAGGTATGCGTTCACCTTGAGAACTTCATCTTTGTTTCCAAATGCAATGACTTCAGTTTTGTCTTTGTTTAACTGAAGAAAGTTTTGACACATCCAACTGTTGACTTCATCAATGCATTGGCACAGGGAGTCAATGGGACTGTAATCGTTAGGCGATAGGGCTAAGTAGATCTGTGTGTCGTCTGCATAGCTGTGGTAAGCAATTTGGTTCTTTCTCATTATTTGGCTCATTGGGAGCATATACAGGTTGAACAGGAGTGGCGCAAGAATTGAGCCTTGAGGGACTCCGCATGTCATAGATGTCCACTCAGACTTATGATCTCCTATACTCACATAATAACCTCTCCCATCTAAGTATGACCTGAACCATTTTAGAACTGTCCCAGAAAGCCCCACCCAGTTTTCCAGCCTGTCAAGAAGTATGTTATGATCGACAGTGTCAAATGCAGCACTGAGGTCGAGTAGTACCAGCACTGATAATTTGCCTGAATCAGTATTTAAGCGAATATCGTTTATTATCTTTATGAGCGCTGTCTCTGTGCTGTGGTGTGGTCGGAAACCAGATTGAAAATTGTCAAAGTATCCATTCGAGCATAAGAATTTGTTCAGCTGATTGAAAACAACTTTTTCAATGATCTTGCCTATGAAAGGAAGATTTGAGATCGGCCTATAGTTGCTTAATATGGTCTTATCCAGATTGTTCTTTTTCAGGTGGGGCTTGACAACTGCAGTTTTCAGGGAGTTTGGAAAACTCCCAGAGAGAAGTGAGGCATTTACCACTTCTAGAAGATCTGCTTCTAAACTGTTTAACACACTTTTGAAAAATGATGTGGGAAGTGTGTCAAGAGCGCATGTTGATGTTTTAAGGTGCAGTACGGTTTCTTCCAAAATTTTGCCATCAATTTCTTTGAAGTCAGACATAGTAACTACTTTCTCAGGTGGTTTGATCTGTCTAACCCCAGGGCAACTCAAGGATGTGCTGATCACCTTTCTGATATTACTGATTTTCTCAGAGAAGAAAGAAGCAAACTCACTGCACTTGTTGTCTGAGAGCATCCAGGAGTAATATGGGTAACACTTTATGGTAAGGGTACATGAATTATCATGAATTCATGTATAAATTCATGCATGAAATATGCATTCATTCATGCATTAATATCTCATGAATCATCAGGAACTAACACGAGTTCAACGTTTTTCATTCATGACTTCATGGATGAACAACACCTTAATTAAAACATTAACTAAGATGAGTACATCATCATGAATTATGATTTATTATGCATGATCATGA
The DNA here is from genome assembly GCF_963993115.1 of Abramis brama. Classification (NCBI taxonomy): domain Eukaryota; kingdom Metazoa; phylum Chordata; class Actinopteri; order Cypriniformes; family Leuciscidae; genus Abramis; species Abramis brama. Next base: position 1,629,761 of record NC_139977.1, read on the forward strand.
TGTTTTCTTTGTTCACACAAAAAATTGGTCTTTACCACCCATTGTGGATACAGCTATGGTTATGGTACATGAATCATCATGAATTCATGCATAAAAAAGTATTAATTCATGCATGCAAGAGTTTTAGTCTATTATGAGTCTAGGAGAAAACGCCTTTTGTGTCTCACGGTAAATAAACCAAATATTACAAAATGGTTAAACGATTAAAGGAGGTATTTTTATTATATCATATATGTATTATGTGTATTCTTGTTTAACACCATGTAGGCTAATCCTACGAAACGAGTTTGCAGCAGAAGGCACTAACAGAACGAAATGTTATTATTTATGAGTAGCCTAACGTTATTATAACGTTAAACTGTATTAATAAATGCGACTGAAAATGTAATTGATAAGACAATTGAATGCAATAGAGTCAAAACATTAATGCCACGATTTTAATATGCATAAGTTAAATAGGAATACGCCCAAATTTGTACGTCGTTGTTTAAGTTGTTTATACGTAAATAAATTAGCCTACGTTTTTGTGCTGTCAATACGTAAATGTTATATGTTTTAGTGCTGTAAATACGTCAGTATTATACGTTTCTGTGTATAAAACGTAAATAAATGTACGTATGGTAGAACTACACTTTAAAAAATACACACGTATTCTCATGAGATCACGTTGCAAGTTAAGATCAAAGTCCATTTGTGTCCACACAGTACATTGGCTTGAACTTTCATGTTCATATTCATGTCATTTCACAGTTATGCCACATTGTTCATCACTGTTTCAAAGCACCAAGTCACCACTTTAGTTGAGGGGCCACACACATGATGAAGTCATAGATAAATAATGCTTAGTTAATGATGACTACTGTATTTGAACGCCAACAGAATTCGTATAATATGTGCTGTGATTGGCCAATTTTGGGGTCTGTCCATTTACCTGCAGGCTAAGAAGAAGACATGAACATGCTTGGAAACTCAGATCATAATTCAGAAAAAAAGTTCTCACATGAATTGATATACTGTTCTAGCTTGTATGCATGCATTAGATAATGTGGATTTTTGTACATTCCTTTAATAATTCGAAGAGTAGTCTTGCATGCATGAATTAATACTTATTTATGCATGAATTCATGATGATTCATGTACCATAACCATAGCTGTATCCACAATGGGTGGTAAAGACCAATTTTTTGTGTGAACAAAGAAAACATCATGATCATGCGTAATAAATCATAATTCATGATGATGTACTCATCTTAGTTAATGTTTTAATTAAGGTGTTGTTCATCCATGAAGTCATGAATGAAAAACGTTGAACTCGTGTTAGTTCCTGATGATTCATGAGATATTAATGCATGAATGAATGCATATTTCATGCATGAATTTATACATGAATTCATGATAATTCATGTACCCTTACCGTAAAGTGTTACCGTAATATGATATTCTCAGATCAAGTGTGCTCATACTGAGCTCTAACCTATTTTAGGTCTGTCTTACCAAGGTATTAGAAACCTCACTTTTACTGGAGTAATATTTTATTAGTGTTTATCTACTTCAACTTATGTAACAGGTTTGTGTACACTGAAAAAAACATTTCATAATGTATTCTCCTTCTCTGTTTAAGCATGTACTTGATTCCAATTATTTTGTCTATTATGAATATTAGTTTTTCATCTGGTGTTGTTCCAGCAAGTTGTTATCCAGCATGCTGTTATTCAGCCCCTTCTAAAAAAAACAAAAAACGGCATAGACCCCTTTGGCATGAGTAGTTTTCGTCCAATTTTGAAATTGACTTTTATATTTAAGATACTGGAGAAAATTGTGTACGCACAGCTTAATGATTTTTTAATGACTCCTGTCTGGTTTTAGAGCTGGCCATAGTACAGAGTCTGCTCTTCTGAGGGTCTCTAATGACATTCTATGAGACGTTGATTCTGGAAGCTGTGTTGTTTACTTTTGTTGGATCTTACCGTGACATTTGATACAGTTGATCATAATATTCTGATTGATCATCTTAGGGATCGGGTTGGTATTCAGGGCTTAGCCCTGAAATGGTTATCTTCCTATTTGAAAGATACTTTTCAATAAACTGACTTTTTCAGTCAGTTTCGGGGATTATTCTTCTACTGTTACCCCTCATGTGTGTGGGGTTCCTCAGGGTTCTATCTTGGGACCAATTTTATTTTCCCTTTATATGCTCCCTCTAGGTTCTATTTTTGAGAAATTTTGGATTCACTATCATCTGCATGTTGTTGCACACTGGGTTGTGCGTAAATCTGACCAAGGATCTGTGTAAAACAAAAACTACCCAAACACTGGGTTGTTACGTCTGACCCAGGATCTGGGTAACACAAAAACTACCCAAACACTGGGTTGTTACGTCTGACCCAGGATCTGGGGAACACAAATGCGAATGATTATACTCAAAATGTATTTAGCACTGAAGCATGGGCATAAATGTGCCATTCACTTCCTGCATGAATGTTTGACTGAGGTTAAGTTCTGGTTGGCGAATAACTTTCTCCAATTGAATGAGGATAATACAGAGATTAATTTAAATGGTAATAAAGGGTGTGTAGAGGATGTTTATGACTGCCTGAGACTGTTTCCTGGAAAGGATCTGTCTAGTGTGAGAAATCTTGGTGTCATTTTTAACTTTGACCAGCAAATCAATGCTGCTGTTATGAATAGTTTTTTTCCACCTTAGATCAACATCTAAATTGAAGTCCATCCTCTCGTTTGAAGATATGGAGAAGGTTGTTCATGCCTTTGTGTCATCCGTTTGTACTGTAATGTGTTGTATCTGGGTGTGAGTCAGGCCTCTCTCTCTCGTTTGACGCTTGTTCAGGACTCATCAGCCAGACTTTTAACAGGTAAGAAGAGAGAACATATTACTCCTGTGTTAATCAAACTGCATTGGTTACCCATACGATACAGAATTCATCACAAAATGTTTTTAAGGCTCTTCATGGCCTAGCACCTGAGTATGTTACTGATTTAATCAGTCTCAGTCAACCCAGTAGATCTCTGTGCTCATGCCCGCGGGTGCTAGGGGAACTAGGGGTGCTGAGGTGCTGCAGCACTCCCTGACGACAGCTGTTTCACTACATTGGCATTTAAGATGACATGACTTTAAATAACTTTTTGTTTTTCAACATGTTTTTTAGGAACACCTTCTACCTTTATAAAATGAATCTAAATATTATTTTGTTTATATGTTGTCGAATATGGTTTTATGACTCTAAAAGAAATTAATAGGCTATATCAAAAGGCAAAAGCAGATCTCGCATGGAGTGAGTGACGTGACACTGGTTGAGGACCAGCATCTAAGAACTCATTTGACACTCATTTAATGCATGTTCAACTCAGACGTCGGTGAAAAGATTAAATGTAGATGTCTTGATTAAAGCATTCTTTGGCATTAGGGGCTGTTCACACAGAACGTGTTTTTCCATTCCACTGCTACTTTTCCATTGTTGTTCAGTGTGAACACACTAGATGTGTTTAACTGTTGCGCATGACACAGCGTTCTCAAAACGCAGCACTCAAGTTAAAATAAGTTAAACTAAACCGCGCCTCAAGACCTGGCGTTTTCCCCCGTTTCACTCCCCGTGTTGGGCGTCTTGCGTTTTCGCTTTGAAAAATTATGCATTCTGTGTGAACCAACTCCTGAGTGTCTATCATAAGTTAGGATGCAGATTTTTGTGCTGTGTTTTTAAAATTGATCATGAGTTCTGAGCTTTCTCACACAACTCTGTACTCATTCATTTGTATGTTCTTCTTTTTGTTTGGGCTGTTTAATATTAGGATTTTGTTTAAAATGCTCTACCAGCACCACCCTGCAATATCAAGCCACGCCCCATTAAGCCCCGCCCCCAGTCTGTGCTCAAATGATCAATTGCTCCTTATGGCTGTAAATTCTCTGTTGCAGCTCCTAGGCTCTGGACTGACCTTCCTCTGTCTGTTAAATCTTCTCCTACATTGGGTGTATTTCAGAGTGCGATTAAAACTTATTTGTTTGCTTTAGCATTTGAAAATGCATTGTAAGCATTGTACTCGCCCCTGACACTCTTCCAATACTAATTTCCGGCAGAATAGATAGACGATACCTGCTGCACTTTCTCTCTCTCTCATCTCTGCGACAGTGACTTACACACAAATCCGCCTCTCCTCACTCACTCGTTTCGTTTGCTTCAGATGATTATTGTTGGTGTAACAGGGCTTCAATTTCGGCATGGGATTGTGCATAATTTTACTCATTCCCGCAGATTTTGAGCTCAAACCCCAAGTGCGGCACATAAAACCACCTCTCAGGACTAAATTGAGTTATTTTCTTTTTTGTTGCGCTTAAACAGTCAAATATAATCAAATACAGACAACATAATGTCAAAATGTCGGTCTTGGTGATTATTCACGTAAACACAGTCTCGTGAGAAACGCACGTGAACGCAAAAAACCCCGCAAACAGTTGAGAAAGAAAACGCATGTGTAACAGTATAATGGATCCGTGAATCAGGTCTTAAAGTGACAGCAGCCTAATAAACAAAATTATGAGATAATTTTAAAATGATCTAAATGGCAGTTTTTCCCATTGGTATCGTTGTCAGAATTGTGGCCTGTTAAAATGTTAAGTGGCTAGTAATTTTGGAAAACCACTCGCCACAGTGGATGGTGAGTAAAAAAGTGTCAAGCCCTGTGTGTCATCATAAAAATGTAATTACAGTGTTTAGTAGTCTGTTGAGTTACAGATAGCAGTCAACAAGGCAACAGCAACATTTTGTGTCGAGACACAACAGCTTAGCATTCAAGCTTCAGACACAGATGACACTGGTCTCCCCCTTTTAGCTCCTACAGTGCATCAATAAGTGAATACTTATGTACATGTGATTTTTTCGTTTTTTATTTTTAATAGATTTGCAAAGATTTCAAACAAACTTCTTTCACGTTGTCATTATGGAGTATTGTTTGTAGAATTTTGAGGAAAATAATTAATTTAATCCATGTTGGAATAAGGCTGTAACATAACAAAATGTGGAAAAAGTGAAGCGCTGTGTATACTTTCCGAATGCACTGTACATACTTCCAAATTTGTTTTTCTTTTAAAATCATCCACTCCATAGTAGATGAAGGTCCTTTATTTTTATTGCTGGCTCCATAATGAACCTTTATAATCCATGGACCATTCCATGAAAGATATTTTATAATGGAAAAAAATGTTCTTAAGATTATTAAAATGCTCTTCACACTAAGAAAAAGGTTGAGGTGAGAACTGTTCATTGAAAGGTATGAAAAATGTTTTTTCTATAGTGCATCTCTGCGAAAACCTTTTGAAACTTTATTTTTTTAGAGAGTGTGTGCATTATATATGAAACTATTCACCTTTAGACCTGGAGGGCCACTATCCTGAAGAGCGAGCTCCAACCATAGACTATAAAAAAATATGGCCGTGTCCATGACGTCACCCCAAAGTTTGCGGAGCCGGCCGTCGCCATCTTGGCAGCGCGTCATTTTATGGTGTTGTGATAAACTGAAAATGTGCAGAGAGGCGGATTAGCTGAGGTGACGTGACGCTAACAGACAGCAGACAAACGGCTAGTAGCGACAGCAGCGGCAATCCACCTGTCACTCAAGTGGCCACGCCCTTAATTATGCAGAACTTTAAGGCTTAATATAATTTAAACGGATGAGTTATAAAAAAATTCACCCCCCTCACAGTCGTCATGAAGGGCAACATTAGCTATATAGACCAAAACCACTTTTAGTACCAGGATGTAAACGTTTTTTTTTTTTTTGCTGTAAAGTTGGGCATTTTAACATGCGGGTCTATGGGATTGACTCTCTTTTGGAGCCTGTCTCTAGTGGCCAATCGATGAACTGCAGTTTAATTCACTTCTGTGTTGGATTCAAGAGAGAAACAGGAAGGTTGCAGCTTGACACCAACCCTAATGACAGACAGGTGTGTTTGACCAGCTATGGCCCGAAACACAACCAGAACTGGAGTTCAGTTGTCCTTAGAAATTATATGTTGAAATTGAGAGTGCTGTGCTCCTGCCGGCATCAAATATCTCAATAACACAATGAGCTCTATTTGTCCTCCTCTATCAGTATAACGGTCTCCCTCTAGTGCTGGCTTGGAATAATCACTGTCTTCCCGCTAAAATGTTTTACGCTACTGTTTTTTCACCACGAGCTTTGGAGATCTGGACTGACAGTGCGCTGCAGATTCCTCCTGTCGGTCTGCTGATTCTCTCATAATGAGACGAGATGCATGTTCACAAACATCTGCCGCACATCACTGCGCTGTTAGAGAGATGAGAGCTCCTGTCAGCGTGTCTGCGTTCACACACATGCGCACACACACACACACACACACACACACACACACACACACACACACACACACACACACACACACACGAGTTACCCCATCATCTGTATGCTTTGGCCATCAACACTTACGCAGTCGGAGTGTTTCAAAGGTTATTTTGCTCATATCACAGTAGAGATGATGCCCTCATAATGCAAATCAGTGTGAAAGTTTCACCTTGATTACTGTGGGAATAACATGGCTATCAGAGGGTCTGCAGCTGACGTGTTTCTAATGGTCAGCTGGAGGAATACAAATTGTGATGAATCTGAATTATACTTATCCTCTAAAGAATATTACGATTCAGACAACCTTGTAAGTCATCCTTCTGTCGTCTCTCAGATCAGTCTATCCACAAAATGGCTGTAAGAAAGAAGGGTAACACTTTACAATGAGGTTCATTAGTTAACTTTAATGTATTAACTAACATGAACTAACAGTGAGCAATACATTTATTAATCTTTGTTAATATTAGTTAATAAAAATCCAGCTGTTCATTGTTTGCTCATGTTCGTTCACAGTGCATTAACTAATGTTAACAAATACAACCTTTGATTTTAATAACGTATCAGTAAATGTTGAAATTAATGTTAACTAAGATTAATAAATGCTGAAGAAGTACTGTTCTTTTTACTAAGGTAGTTAACTAATGTTAACTAATGAACCTTATTGTAAAGTGTTACCGAAAGCAGTTCTACACAAGCGTTTTAGGGGCAAAAAACTAAAAACGCTGTGAAATGTAGTTACTGTGGGATAATGGAATTATTGACCAATGAATTATTGAAAATGAATAGTGTTACACGTTGGGTGTGTGTAATTATTCTTTAATTTATAAATCAGCGTCTTACTCATCCAGCCACTGCCAGAGAAGCAGATCTTCTTTTGGCCGGTGAATGCTGTGATAATCTCATCTGAAAGCTCTGTGATGAGTCTATGTGTGTAACAGTATCTGTAGAACGGATCTGCCATCAAAGTAATAGCATTCATGAGCAAACGACTCTGATCTGAGCTTACAGGCCCGTAGATGCATGTATCTAATCGGAAATAGGCACAATTTCGGGAGTATAGCTGCTCATGCACAAAAAAAGTGAGACAACTACAATGAAATGTCAGAGTTTTGCAGTGATTTCTAAAGAGGTCTCATCTATGATGTCAGATTATAAGAGGAAGTGTGTGTCCTTTTAGCAACCATTAGAGGTTCGCCAGTAAATCTGACATGCAATTTAGTTAATCTGCGCATGACGTTTAAGAGGATGCAACCGACTGTGTGCCGGGATATAAAACATCCCCCCCATCAGAGAGAATTACTGTACTGTGCAACCAGACCATAGTAGGGTAATGATGCATCAGCAAAGGGATGTGTGTATATATATATATATATTAATGACTGTATACATATTTATAGGTTTTAATGAATAGATAAGATGAATAATTATATTAATTACAGTAAGTATTATATAAAAAATAATAACACACTGGCCACCTGCCACTCAGGGCCTTCTGTGCCAGTTTTGAGGGCCCATCTTACCCCAAGGGTCTAATTTTACTGTGTCCACAAATCCCTCATTAACAAACAGACGCAAAACCTTTAATATTCAACATATCATAATGTCAAAGATCAAGTGTTTAAAGCTACAATATGTATTTTTTTTCGCCACTAGGGGTCGCTAACCTCTTACAATAACAAAGGCGTAGATTGAAGCGGAATTATGGAACTTGTCGTCATGCCGAAGGATCTAATAATGTTTATGGATGAGTGAATACATTGATGTTTTTAACATGACTGTGGTATGAAGGTCGCAATTGCTAATGAGAGACAGATCTCAGTGCCACACGCGAGTCCCACGGATATAAAGGAATGAGGACATTTCATTTTACCAAACTAACTTACACACAGGTGCTGAATTACTACTCACACAGGGCAGTTTATTAGACAAATGAAACTTGTGAGGTAACACAGCGCTGTTTCACTTGCTCTACACCAGGGGTCTCCAACCTTTTTTCATTTGAGAGCTACTTTTTAAAAATGAAAGTGGCCGAGAGCTCCTCATGTAGGCTAATACAATACTTAAATCTCTTAAAGGACGGTGAAAAATGAACCTAGGGGTAATTAACACATGGTTACCGAGTCGATCATTCTCTGGGATGCGTTTTCATGATAATCGAATGTAAAGAGTTTTATCTCTAAAAACAGATGATCTTATAACGCTAGTATATGGGGCACAGAGTAAGTAAAAGTAAATCGCTAGTTAATACCACTAACAAGGCTCAAAATAGCCTCACACTAACACGGTAACATAATGAAGGTCCCTACATGCAAACCGAAGCATTGAGAACTTTGTAAGTGTACAGACAGTTTAATAAGAAGATACTTTATAAAGACAGTACATCACGCGTATACAGGCAGGATCCATCTTGGAAAACAGTCTCGACTAGTCGAGTCACGAACGCCGTGCTAAGTGAGCTGGTCGATAGGAATTACGTTTGTGAAATCTAATTTATTTATTTTCTCTGTTGCGTTCAGTGCTTTCTTCCGGAAACAACAGACCATATGAGATTCCAAGCCACAGTTCATCTCACTTAGCACGGCGTTCGTGACTCGACTAGTCGAGACTGTTTTCCAAGATGGCTCCTGTCTATAAACGCGTGATGTACTGTCTTTATAAAGTATCTTCTTATTAAACTGCTATTTTGAGCCTTGTTAGTGGTATTAACTAGCGATTTACTTTTACTTATTCTATGCCCCATATACTAGCGTTATAAGCTAATCTGTTTTTAGAGATAAAACTCTTTACATTCGATTATCATGAAAACGCATCCCAGAGAACGATCGACTCGGTAACCATGTGTTAATTACCCCTAGGTTCATTTTTCACCGGAATTGTCCTTTAAATAATGTCTCATAACTCTCATATTAACAACTATCCAAACTGTTTTAGACCTAAAAGAGTTTTTGTAGGCCTATGTCACTCTTAAATGTCAGAGAAAATAACAGAATCAGAGATACATTTTTTAATAGAAAATTGTACTTTGCATATTATACTGTAAAACACATAAATATAGTTGATTCTACTTGATCATAACTAGAGATGAAATGGCATGAAAATTTTATTTCATGATTATAGTGACCAAAATGATCACGGTTATCACAGAATCCTGTTAAAAAAATACTAATACTACACAATGAAATCAATTCACCAAGTTTTATGTCGAAAACCAGCAAATAACAAATAAACTTAGCATCAATATGCATTTTTTGTTTACATACACATTAAAATAATAACATTAAAATTGATGGCCAGATTTTAAAGGAGTGTCTTGCAACATGTTATCTAAAGTATCAGTTTTATAAAAAAGTTAAACCTCAAATATTTCACCCTTTAAATAATTTTTATAAAAAAGAATGAGTCAAAAAAGATAAATTACTGGCATTTACAAAGCACATTAGTTTATCTTTTATTATCAAAATTAAAATTCGGTCCGATTTTCCCGTGGCGTCTGTCGTTGCTATGCAACCATGCCCTGCGCTCTCCACAACGACAAAGAAGTTTTAGTAGCTAATGGATTTCCACCACCGAAAAACGCTTGCTGTAGCTCTGCCACAAGATTTATTTACGGAGAAGAGAAAGACACCCGTAGTGTTTGGGTGCACCCCCATTCCCCATCCTTCATGTTGACTGAGCTTTCAATGTTGTTACAGAAAGGGTGAAACTGAATGGTTGGTTCTTGTCACATGATCTGCCCCTTGCTTGCGGTAAGGAAGAATGCTTGCGGCATTCTGAAAAGTTGAGATTTTTTCATCTTGCTGCGTCTGGAAAAAATTAGCATGTCACTTTGTAAAGAAACTACATGCCTATAGACTGAACATGATGTCACTGTTTTCACTGCTTACCGTGCGCCTACATTTGAAATAACGAACTTGAGCGCGCAAAAGACGTGATATGTTCACGGCACCTTGGCGAGCGACCTCCAATCAGCCCACGAGCTACTGGTAGATTTGGAGACCCCTGCTCTACACTATCACACTAAACTGCATTTGAGTGTGTTGAAAGTTATAATGTTATTCTATGTGTTAGTTTGTCAGTATGAGACTAGCAGTGAGCGAGATCAACATTAGAATAACATACTGATCATATTCTAACATTTCATCATGTTGAGCTATATAACATTGATTAGTTTTATGTACATTTGCTCACCTCTACATTTGTCTCTGTCAAGTCGAAGTTAGCCGCGGACGCTAGCTCTCGGCATCTCGAAAACGCCACGCTGATATTGATCCTCGTTTTAGTTCTCCTTTTGTCCCAAAGTCTGCCTGCCATGGTCCATAATGTTTGAACGAAACAACAACAGCGTGAGCGTTCGCTAGACGTAACGCAGTTGTCCACGTCTGTCGCCATGGTTACTATGGCAGTACGAGCGGAAACCAGGGATAACGCGGATATTACATCATTGACAGGCGACAAGTGAACCGGGACAAGCCATTATTTAAAATCGGAATTTCTCTGGAATTTTGGGATATTGTAAGTACACAGCTGCAGGAAATATATCACACTGTGCAAGTGATTTTGGGATATTTTATTACAAAAATCTTACATATTGTACCTTTAAAATGACTAATTCTCACAAATGCTAATATTCAGAAGAAATAACAAAATTACGAAGAGCATCCATCAGATGTGTTGAGATGAGATTCTGGGGCTGTTTACACAACACTGTTTTCAACTAAAAATGGAAAACTTTGTCAAACTTTTGAAAACGGGTTTCGAAGTGCAAGTTTTTTTTTAAATTACACACGCGAATCAGTGAAAACAGTGACATCATGTTCAGTCTATAGGCATGTAGTTTCTTTACAAAGTGACATCCCCATCTACTAGCATGCACAACGTTTTTAGTCATTTTTGCGGATCCGTGTGAACATGGATCATTTTGACACCGTTTCCATCTGTAGAAAGAAAAATCACATTGCTGTTCAAATACATTACATTACTGTGGCAAATTGTTGATTTTGCACCATTGAACGTGAGTCTATTACTGGCCTCAATCACACCGTAATCCATTTTACCAACCCTAGGTAGACTTCACACAGCAGACGTTCTGGTATTACATCCGTGTTAGTATTAATTGTTTGTATATCTCTGTCACAAACACACTGGACTCTGACACACACTCTCGCTCACTGGAGAACTGATTACACTCACCAGCTCATCAACTGCTCGTCTGGACTCCTAGCTTCCTAGGTTATTGTTTACATGTAGTAAGAAGAACAGACATATTTTAAAGAACAGACACAAACACTTTCGTTTCCCTCAACCTGTGTATTATCAGAGTCTAAAAGAACCATTCTATCTAGCACAAAATAACGACCATAAAATGCCCACCAACTTAAATATAACCTTCCATTCTCTTTATGCACAAGTTGACCAGTATTATAATCACTGACATAACAAATAAAGAGATGAGCATCAATTGGTATAAGACATTATACCCACCCTTGTACATCAGTGTATGTGTGACAAAATAATTTGTGTAGAATATCAATTAAAATGCAGGATAAATCCTATAACATAAATGAGAATTAACGTAATACTCAACATTACAATCTTTACTCACAAATAATCTGTACTCATAGTGCATATCAATCTCACTCGCTAGCAATAACAATTCAGTTATCACAAAACGATAACATTTTTACACATTATCTATTAATGAGGTGATAATAACACGCCTGGCGCTAACTTAAACATGGACAATTAACCACTGATTCAGCACATGTGACCCAGCAACATTTACTCATCCATGATACAAACTCAACATAAGAATTAACCAGTGTTTAAGAGATAACAGTATCACAGTGAACTGCTACGGGTAACAGTACATGTTAGCATAGCATCGGGAGCTATACACATAACTGTTGCTCAATGCTGCAAAACACATAAATAGAAACCTTTGACACTCTCCAGAGAGCAAACACAGATACACACTGAAAAAATAAACAGATCGTTTGCCAATTCTGTTTCGACCAATGTTCTATTATTACTGAGAAAACTAATCCTAGACCAGGAATTATAGACAGATTTTCCCTTTAAAAGCAATCATCAGCAGCAGCAGCAGGCAGTGGTTTGAGTGAGAAAACCCCATCGTCTCCGTGGCCAGGGGAAGGCTAAGCTTACACACTCTCCACCTAATGTACTTTCAGAATTAACAGAAATTTGAATGCGCTAGACGCAGCTTGTGTTTTGCGTTAGTTCAATTGCACGTTTAGGTGATGGAAACCGTCTATTTGCATACAGATGATGTGTTGTGACCATTTGTGCATGTAAAACACCATGGCATTATGCATTAAGCCCAACAAAATGTCTGACCAGCATAGCCCTTGACATTCGTTAAACCACTCAGTCATTTTGCACGCGGTGCAGGTTTTACGACAGGTGTCCAGCACCAGTTCTTCTGTGCCTCCTTGCAGCATATAATAATACGATGACCAACAACACAAATAATTCTCTCCGAAGCAATGGGCTCCATCAAGACAAGTTCCCTCAAGATATAATACTTAATACCTAATAATCATGCTAACATGCTCAGCTAGAACTTGAAAAAGCCGGCTCTGCATGCAAAGATTTAAAAAGGACTCAAATGGAAAAACCCCATTGTGACTTGCATACACAAGTTTCAGAAAACAGAAGTGCATTGAAGTTTATATATATTTTCTATATGTTGCTTGATGGAAATGTGAATAGAGGTAAAATCCAATTAATAATTGCCAAAACATACTGTAGCATGTATCATGCACTTCTTTCTTATATATATATATATATATATATATATATATATATATATATATATACACTGAAAAAAATTTGGAGTAGGATTTACTTGAAAAAAGCTAGGAAACTTTTTTCACTCAGAAAATGCTAGTAAATTTACAAAGATTTGCCAAGTAAAAACCTAAACATATTCATCAGTAGCTTTAATTAGAAATCTTTAAGTTAAATTTACTTGGAATATGGAATTAAGTAAACTTTACTTAACCTAGTTAAGTGAAAGTAACACAGAAAATAAGTAATTTTAACTTGGCTAGTAAAAGGTTGATTAATATCGATTTAGTTGAAATTTCCTTTGCATTACATTTCACTCAAACAATAATATTGAATTATACCAGTCATTTATAGTATGTGCTTTACTTAGATTATCTAAGCAATTTATACTACAGCATGTCAGATGTTAAGCAGCATGTGAATGCAAAGACCTCAATACTTGGTAGACAATACACAATGACGGTAACATTTGATGGATCGTTTTTGTGTTTGAATGTGTCATTTTGAGCAGAAAATTTACTCAATGTCACAAAATGGCAAGTTACTAATCCTGACAACAAAAGCAATGATAAAACAGTGTAAATACAGCTGGAAACCAGTGAAAAATTAACCTCATTAATTATTCAAGGTCCAGTGCATGATGGGAACCCCAGTATCAGAAAAGCTGAGTAATTTTTACTTAATTTTATTGAGTTGATATTTACGCTTTCATTTCTACTCGCTTGAATTAAGTACTGATATGGAATTTACTTCGTTTTTTTAATTCTTGCCTGAACTAACTTTTTCATGTAAATTTTTTTCAGTAGTATTTACTTCACCAAAAAATCATTTTTTACAGTGTATATATATATAAAATATATATTTATTTTTTTAATACATTTAACATAGCAAGTTATTAACAACATTATCATTTTTACACTTCATTTTGCTGAACGTAGACAGATCATAAACTTATTTTCAGTGATGGATGAAATGGGGAATCCCCCAAATTAGGTGCCAGATCGGATTTCGGACGTGCCGGATCTGGTTCTGACTTGTTCCGGCACAAATTAAGCCCTGGTTGACCCTCAAATAAAGCTGTGTACTCTTTTTGCCAATATTTGGATGATTGGACAGAGGTGCTTTATTATTTTGTGCTCCTTCATACTCATCGTTTTACACTATAAAAATGTGCTTGTGTTTTTCCCTGAAACCTGAATTTTCTTTTTAATTGAGTAGAAACAGTGCATGTAGCCAGATGGTGGGCTTTGCATAACTCTACGCATAGATATCAGTTTGATACCTTATTAGCAGCGATTTCTCATTACTGTGATAGGTCTGTGTATCCGCCATAGAGAAAAAGGTCAAGATCTCCTGAAAGTGAACTGACAGATCAGTCGTCAGCAGGGATCAACAGAATTTTCCAGATTATTTCAACAAGATCTGGTTTATCATAAATGTTTGACAATTCTGACATGATGCAGATTCAATAAAATTCAAGATTAAACAGTGAATTTGTAAAATTATATTGACTGTAATACAGATTGGTTCCCAAAAATTAAAAGTGAAAGTGTTGGAACCATTGATCAGAAACACAGCAGGTTGGATAAAAATAAAAATAAATAATATGCTGTCTAATCCTTAGAATGAAGTTGTAATGACACACCACAACAGAAGATGGACAAGAGAGAACTTCGCTGTAAACCCAACCAAAAGGGGCCATAAAACCCTATTTCAAGACCCAACAATAGTTGGGAAGGGACGTGAACTAAACAGGGGGGTACACATTGGTACTTCAGTTCACCTCACTCAACCCTAAGGGGAATCCTAAAGAGCAGCCTACCAAAGAGAGCATGCAAAGTTCTCAAAACCTCAGTAATTAGCCCTTTAGGCTACAAACTTCACTGTCGCTTCTCCAAGAGGGAGCCAACATACCTGCTCTTACTCAGGAAAGGATAGTAACTGGGGTCTCTCTAAGCCAGACCCAACAATAATTGGGGAGGGAGGGAAATGAAGAAGAGGGAATCTATACGGCCCTGCATAACTCCATTCACCTTGCATCAACCCCTAGGGCCATCCAGAGGGGAGATATGTCCCAGACAAGAGAACGACAGTTTTCAAATAGCTCTCATCCACCATACACTAACCTCAAGGAGGTTGCAGGGGAGCTTATGCCCAATTCAAAAATCCCAGTACACCGGGGGAGTGCAGCTCAACCCTGACTTGAATAAATGCACTTCTCCAGGACCCATTAGAGCTAGCGCTTTACTCCAACACTAACTATAGTATGCAGTAAATATCAAGGAGGCCATCAGCCTCTGCTTGTCAGGTTCTTGAACATGGGTCATACTAGGCCTATAAAGAATAAAGGGGAGCATACATCCCCACTTCAAGACCCAACAGTAGTTGGGGAGGGAGGTAAACAAAGTAAAGGAACCATCCACGGGAGAAAATACAATTGTACTTAAGACCCTAGTATAGGGGAAATAAGCCATTTCCAACCCTGGAAAAAGATACTTCAGGATATCAGAGCGGAGCAAGACAGATGCAAGAGACATTCAACCTCTGCCCAGTGGAAGAGGCGGATTATTAATAGCACCCGCCTCAAGTCTTAAGTCTTTAGCATTAGACATGCCACATTTAATCAGTCAGGTTGGAAGAAACCACAGTGGCTTTCCTAAACCAACATGAAAGCCACAGAACTAGCAAGAAAAGTCCCACAAGGGGAGAAAAAACACTCCCGTTAGACTTTTCCCTAAGTTCCACCTCCATTCCCCACGATCTGCCACCTCAGAGCCTTCCACAATTAATGCATCACAATGAAAGCATTCATCCTCACCGAGACGAACGCGCTCTGTGCAAACGCTAGATTCATATCTAGCAAAAGAATCAAGCAGCAACAGAGCCTCCTACTATAAATGCATCACTATGAGTGCCTCCCATTTTCATAAGAATCGAATGTTCTTCAAGCAAATGCTAGAATCTCATCCCTCCGGAGAGAATGCAACGCAGTGAGCGCATCCAGCTTTTATATTACATGCGCATACAAACAAGTGGCTCCTGAAGACAAAAAAGCTGATGATGTGTATTACAGGTGCCCTTTGAAACTGGTTTTCAAAACTGTGCATTTTCAGGCTCCCAAAACTCTTTGTCATGTAAACGAACGGCCAAAACGCATAAAAAGATTTCCATTTTTAAGCGGTGTCTAAACGGTCCCTAAATTATCCCCTACTAAGATCGGGAAAGTTAGAAACCATGTGACTGATAAGATCAACTGTAATTTATGTGAGAGGAGGAGAAACAACCAGACCCCAAACTAAAGACGATGTCTAATTGGTCAGAACTCCTATAGGGGTGGGACAAACATCTGAGTTTAAAAACTCAGGACACAAGCAAATCAAGAGGAGACTTGTAAAATGGATTAGGTTGAGGTAAGAGTCTAAAACAGCATCATGCAAGCCATCTGACTACTCTCTTCTTACCTTGGAAAAAATAGAAAATGGAAAAGTCTCAATGGAAAAAAACAAGAAACTAAGTACAAGTTTTGCCGCAAAGCTGCAGTCCACGACTATATAGTCTTTGCTCAAACTTCAACTTTAAACTGGTGTCCCAAGATGTCACTCCAGACACGAAAAGACCTCCATACCCCTTTTCCACCAAGGCAGTGCTGGTGCCGGTTCGGAGCCGGTGCCTACTCGCGAACCAGCTCTTTGTGTTTCGCCAGCCAAAGAACCGGTTCTTGGCCAGGAAAATTGGTTCCAAAGCGGCACCGACTCTTTGCTGGACTAGAACTGTTCTTTTACCACGTCATGCTTACGTCGGGGGCTGGGGGCGGGGTTACTGTCGAACTTCTTCTCGAACCTAACCTCCGTCTATATGTCATATGTAGTACTTCCTGTTTCCTGTCCAAGATGGCGCCTGTGTTTGGCATTGCCGCTGTGGCTGGAGGATCGTTTCGTCTTGTTTTATTTATTTTATGTGCTTTGCTGTTATTAAGTTTGTCATCCTATGATGTGTCTGCCGTGTGGGTGTATGATCGCCAAACGTTGATCATGATTCGCTCATCTGTGACCAAGTGTGGCGGCTTTTGTACTTGGAGTGGCTTGGGCGAATCAACCCTATATCGCTGTCCACCTGCATTGGCTGCCTGCATGCGGGAAGGAGAGGGACCTAAGAGACGTACTAAGAAGCGGAGGAGAAGAAGAGGAAAAAGGGCTGGGAGACAGGTGCTCCTCAGGAAACTTTGGAGGTTGGAGCAATGCTATGCTGTTTCCAGATTGCCGTGTCTTCGCCCCTTGGTTCCGAATGTCTTCAGTGGTCCGTTTCCTTTGCCCCTGAGAGTTTCTTCGACCGGTCGCGGTGTATGCGACGAGCATTTGAGGCCGCTGTTGCGTACTTCTGTTTCTGCTCCTGGTGGGAGATCTGCACCGCTTAAGATGGCTTTGCTGAACGTTCGATCAATCAGAAACAAGGCATTTCTACTCAATGAACTATTCACTTATAAAAATTTGGACTTTATGTTTTTGACGGAGACATGGCAACGGAGTATGGAGTTTTCCCATCTGATTGAGCTCTGTCCTGCGGAATGTTCATTCATCAGCACACCAAGGCTCGTGGGCCGCGGGGGTGGACTTGCTGCTGTTTATAAAAATCAGTTTATTTGCCAGTTGATGAACTCCAATACGTACTCGTCCTTTGAATTACAGATGTCTAAGGTTGGTCGATTAAATTCTTTTTATTGTATTCTTGTTTATCGGCCTCCTGGGATTTTGGGTCCTTTTCTGAGCGATTTGACTGACTTTTTATCCTCTATTATTAAGTTGAATAGAGTTATTATTGTCGGTGATTTTAATATTCATGTGGATAATGCTGCATGTAATACTGTTTTAAATTTTTTTAATTTAATGGATTCTTTTAATTTTGTTCAACATGTCTCTGGTCCTACACATGATAAAGGACACTTGCTTGATTTAGTGTTTTCTCATGGTTTAAATATTGACGATGTGTGTACAGAAGATGTCTTTGTTAGTGACCATAAATGTGTTTTATTTAATCTTGCGTGTAACGAAAATTCACCGCCGGTTAAGCGGGTGTCTTGTTCTCGCATGATTACCCAAGTTGCTGTTGAGAATTTCTCGACTGCTTTTGACTCCAACTCGGTTATTTTTTCAAATGACATTGACAGTTCTGTACAGTCGTTTAATGATCACTGCACTGTTCTATTGGATAAAGTGGCTCCATTTAGGAAACGGAATATTTCCGTGGTTAAGACTTCTCCATGGATAACTGATGCCATTCGCAGTCTCAGACGTGTGTGTCGGAAGACTGAACGCTTGTGGAAATCTACGCGGCTCCAGGTTCATCGTCTGTATTTTAAAGAGTTACTGTCTGATTTACATGAGATGATTAAGGTGGCCAGAGCGCTGTATTTTAAAAATTTGATTTCAACTTGTAAAAGGAAGCCCAAGATTTTGTTTGACACTATAAAGAGCCTTGTGTCGCCTGTTACATCATCTGTACCTGCTTTTTCAAATGATGATTGTAATAATTTTTTATCTCATTTTGTGGGTAAGGTTATGGCTGTCAGGGCTAGTATTTTACCATTAGTTATTTCCCCTGTAATTATTACAGAGCGGCCCGCAATTTTAAGCTCTTTTCAGTCAATTTCTTTTAATGATCTTATTAAGATAGTTTGTACGATGAAACCTTCTCAGAGTCCGGTGGATGTTTCGCCTGCTTCTGTGGTCAGAGAATCTATTACATCCATTGGTCCATGTTTAGTCTCAATTATTAACCTTTCTCTAAAGCTGGGCCAGGTCCCGAGGTGTTTTAAACACGCTGTTGTTCAACCTCTCTTGAAAAAGAGTAATCTTGATGTTACTTCGCTAAACAACTATAGGCCGATCTCTAAATTGCCCTTCATTTCTAAAATCCTGGAGAAGGTTGTAGCAATACAGTTGAATGATATTCTGGAGACTCATAATATTTATGACAAATTTCAATCAGGTTTTCGTAAAAATCATTCTACTGAAACTGCCTTACTTAGGGTATCAAATGATATTTTGATGGCCACAGATGCGGGTGAATGTTCCGTGTTGGTTATGTTAGATCTCAGCGCAGCGTTCGACACTGTGGATCACTGCACTCTGATTAATAGATTACGCTGTTTAGTAGGTATTTCGGGTTCGGCTCTGGACTGGTTTTCATCTTATTTGTCCGACAGGACTTTTTCGGTATCTGTTGGATCCTTTATGTCTGATTCTGCATTTTTGTCTTGTGGGGTGCCACAAGGTTCTGTGCTGGGCCCTTTGTTGTTTAATTTGTATATGCTTCCTCTTGGACAGATCATTAATAGTTTTAAAACAATATCTTATCATTTATATGCAGATGACATTCAGTTACTTTTTTCGTTCAAACCTGATAGTCTAGATAAACTGTCAGTTCTACAGGACTGTTTAGTCTCCATTAACAAATGGATGGCAAACAATTTTTTTGCAACTTAATAAGGATAAAACTGAATTGATGATCTTTGCTCCTGACAATATTATACCTAAGATTAAGCAGGTTTTGGGGGTTTCAGCCACCTCAGATTGTAGTGAAATGAGAAATCTGGGTGTCTGCCTGGATAGAGCCATATGTTTTAACAGTCATATAAAGTCTGTAGTTCGCTCATGTTTTTACCATCTTAGGAACATTGCTCAGATTAGATCGGTAGTCTCAAGAAAAGAGATGGAGATGCTTGTTCATGCCTTCATCTCGTCAAGATTGGACTACTGTAATGTTCTGTACACTTGTTTGAATAAGTCTTCTATGCAGCGACTACAAGTTGTACAAAATGCTGCAGCAAGGCTTTTGACTGGTACCAGTAAGTGGTCTCATATAAGACCAGTTCTCAAGGACCTTCATTGGCTTCCAGTTGAATTCAGAGTGCAGTTTAAAATTTTAGTTATCACTTATAGAGCCCTGCACGGCCAGGCACCTCTCTATATTCAAGATCTTTTACACAAACATTCACCGGGTCGGCTCTTACGGTCTTCTGGTATGGACCTTCTAATTGTCCCTAGAACTCGTCTAAAGACTAAAGGGGACTGTGCCTTTTGTACTGTGGCACCGAGGCTTTGGAACTCACTTCCATTAGCACTGAGAACTATGGATTCTGTCAGTTCTTTTAAAAAACATCTGAAGACGCATCTTTTTGGGCTGGCTTTTATTTGACAGCATTGGTTACTTGTGTTTTTGTGTTTTGTGTGTTGTTTTGCTAGATCTATTGTTTGCATGTCTGATCTTTTCTTTTAATTAACAGTTTGTAAAGCACTTTGTGACTTGTTGTCTGTGAAAGGTGCTATATAAATAAATTTTACTTACTTACTTACTTACTATATTAATCCAGACGAGCAGCACAAATGTGTTCTAAACGTCTTCTTCTGACCCCAATATAGGATCGCAAAGCCAGGAGAAACATCTGCAGAAAGACGATGTAGTCCGCCATTGTAATTGTTATGCTTGAAGTTGGCGCAAGCGTTTCTGGGAAAGCTAAGACGTATGGCAACGTACACAGTGACATAACGACGTCGTTCGCTGGGCTCTCTAGTCAGTGGAAAAACAAACAGGTTCTGAGAAGGTTCGCAAGTTGAACCAACTTTGAACTAGCACCAGTTCCGAACCAGTTCTTTTTTGGTGGAAAAGGGGTACCAGTGAATCAACGAACCAGGGAAATCCCTTTCAGCAAGGATACCACGGAAGGGAACCCCCATTAAAGACACAAACAACAAATGCAAGTAATGCCTCCAGATTCCAGTCTAACTGGTGCATTAAGAAATTTATAGCCTCATTGAATACTCAATGCGAGGGTTAAATTAAAGGGATGGCATAATGCCCTTTTCACAAGATGTCAAATAAGTCTTTGATGTCCCCAGTGTGTGTGTGTGTGTGTGAAGTTCTAGCTCAAAATACCCCACAGATATTTTACATAACATGTTAAAATTGTCACTTTTTGAGGGTGAGCAAAAGCACACCGTTTTGTGTCTGTCCCTTTAAATGCAAATGAGTTGCTGCTCCCAGCACAGGGGCCTTTTATGTTCAAACCGGAGTCAGAAAGATAGAGAGACTCAAGAAGAAGTGACAACATGTATAAGCAACAGGACATTTCTGAATGGTTAGTTGGTGAATTTATGTAGCTTATGTGTAGTTATCTTCTAGTCATTGATTAGCATATTCTGTCTTGATAATCTATAAATCGTGTTCTGGGGGCGGGTTTATGTAAATTTTAGGGTTGGTGATGTCACTAACCTGAGAGGAATGTGGTGTAGTCTCTATCAGCCGTTTGTTGTAGTTCTTAAAAAGCGATTTCTTTAAAAGCAAATATCTCCCTTTGCTTTGAACTTTGAGCGTTGTAACTTTGCAGATGTTGTTTATGGTCAAACAGCAACATTACACACTAACTAAAGTTAGAAAAGTCAAATCATAATCAACCACCCCTTTAAATAAAAATGTATTAGCTTGTAATTTTGTGCCAGGGCCAAAAAACATTGGGGTTTTTGTGATAAAGTTATTTTTTATTTTTATTTTTGGCCAATGAAGCTTTTTGCACAATAATCAAGAAAAAACTCTGAATCAACACTACAACAACTTAAGCAGCAAACTTTGCAAAACAAAATTGATGTTCCTGACAATAGTTTTGGCCACGGTTGCACACCAATGCTTGTGGGATCACTGATTGTTCTTCTGCACAACATTTTCCTCCTCACCATTTGAAAGTGTAAGATTTCAGGAGCTTTCATGTGCAAATGTCATACACACAATGTTTACTTCTTTTACACTCATTCAGACAGATTTGATTAATTGTTTTTGGGGTAATTCCAGTCTGACTCATCCTGCTTAAAAAAAGACCCATTGACATAGATGTCGTAAATGATTAATGAAGAGGGATTTTTCACACCAAGTAACATTACACAGTCGTTGATAAACAATGAAAAATCCATTGAATTTGCACTGAAAAACACTCAATTTAACTCTTAATGAAGTAATCTGTCGCTGTTTTCATATCATCAATTGTTTTAAAATGGCTGAGCATTTATTAAACAGACCTGCTGGGAGTCGGACAGTGATGACAGAAAAATTAAAATGTATCCCCTGTCCTAGATGTTTTTTGTTTGTTTTGTTTTTTGATGGTCCCTGGTTAGTGAAGTGTGCTAAAGCTAAAGGAAGCACAGCTGTGCTTAAGGCAAGGGTGAATATTCATTGTTGGGTTTTGTTGGTGCCGTGCAGATGGCAAAAACAGATGCTCACTGCAGCAAGTGTCAATTTTCAGGATTTTCTCTCATGACAACACAAATAAAGTGATGGTGTGAGTAGATGATTGTCTCTTTTGGCAGCGCTGAAGTTCTGCTTTTTCTGTCGACACATCTGTTAGCTAGCGCTGAATATATGAGACACGATACTACAAGGAAAGAATCTGATTTCACAGGTTCTGGATAATTCTGTTTGCAAGTAACCTTTCTACTGAAGCCAGCTACTGGAAAGTTTGGGATGTTGCTCAATCGCGTGTGCATTACATAATACTCATACAATAATGCAGCAGTTTAGACAACCTCGGGCGAGCACAAATGTGTACCAGATGTCTTTTGTCATTCGCATTTTAAATGTTGAGAAGATATGAATATGAGTAGAGGTGGATATGTAGGTTATGCATATGTACATGGGAATGTTATTGTTTTACTTTTATTTTTTATGTATATTGTTATGTTGTGTTGGTGTCCTTGTGTGTGGTGTATAGTGAAGCCAAAGACAAATTTCCACTAAAGGAACTAAACTAAACTAAATTAATATTGTACCTCTTGCTCCAAATTAAGAGGCTGTTTACATGACACCGTTTTCAACTAAAAACAGATTTTTCTTTTTTTTGTTTGCGTTTTGGCCGTTCATTTACACGACAACAGTGTTTTGGGGGCCTGAAAACGTAAGCTTTTGAAAACGGGTTTCAAAGTGTACGTTTTTTAAATTGATACTATTATCTCTCCATGTAAACAACAGGTGAACTTGTGAAAATGGTGATGTCATGCACATGTCTATTACATGTTCAGTCTAGAGGCATGTAGTGTTTCATTACAAAGTGACACTGCCATCTACTGGCCTGGCAGCAGAATACAGTGTTTTTGGTCATTTGCGGATCCGTGTGAACATGGATTGATTTGATTTGTCAACGTTGTCGTCTGTTCGTGGAAAAACACAGAGGAAAAACTTTTCCATTTTTAGTACATTGATGTCATGTAAAAGTACCCTAAATGTTAGCATATTTCTGCATACAACTTGTATGTTGAATTATTACCATGTCAAAAACATTTAAGATAATCTTTTACAACATGTACATCTGGTTGGGTTATATTAAAGTCTCCCTGTAGTCAATCATTTTTATCCCTTAAAACTCATCTTTGATCAGCAAAATGACATATTTAAGCGTTTTTTCCTTGAAAAAAAAAAATGTCTTCATGCCTTAAAATATCTTGAATATCTTGATTTCAAACCATGTTTTTGAGACTGTCTTTGTTTCACTGCAGTTTTAAGGAGAAAATACTCAGCAATGGTGTCGACTTATGAATTTACACATGGTTTGTAACACCACATAGACATATAAACAACATTAAAAGCTGGATTCACCACAGGAGGACTTTAAGTAATCAACAATGCCTTAAATAGAGTAAAACTTTACCTGAAGAATCTTTAGAAGTAATTTCAACCTTAAATCCATTTAATCCATATAATGCTGAAATATTTATCAGATCATGGAA
The DNA here is from genome assembly GCF_963993115.1 of Abramis brama. Classification (NCBI taxonomy): domain Eukaryota; kingdom Metazoa; phylum Chordata; class Actinopteri; order Cypriniformes; family Leuciscidae; genus Abramis; species Abramis brama. Next base: position 1,653,706 of record NC_139977.1, read on the forward strand.
ACTGCCTTACAAAGGTTTCTTCGGGACGTCAGAAAAGTCGGAAAACTTCCTCAGTAGGCCCTATGTCACTTTTGATTGATATGTGTGTCAGATGATTAAGTCTTTCTTGTGCCATTGCTGATAATGAAGACCTGAGATGAGATCTCTCAGTGATGTGATGAGCTCATGTGCTCGTGACAGGTCTTTTTGCAGGTACTCGCTGACATTTTAAACCCGCCTTAGAATAGTGTCCCAAATACCTCAAAATTGTCTATTTGGTTATGAAGGGTTGCTCCCTTTGCTGTGTGGATTCTGGTTTTCGTCCTCTGCAATTGTTTTAAGAGTGCCATGACTGCTGTCATAGTTTACATCCAATGCATGCACCACCTGGGCATGTGCTTTCTCTGATTTAAGTGGAATAAAGATTTAAGTGTCTCTATTCTGCCTCTGTCATTGCTCTACAGTCCAGCGGTTAGAGTTTTTGCATGTTTTCTTATCAGATAGAAAAACTTTCTGACTCAAACTGTTTTTTTTAAATGCATTTTTTATGCTTTTCCATCCAGCAGATTTTTTTTAATGCAATATCCCAAAATGCACATAAAAAAAAGGTGGATAGTCTGTGCAAGATTTGCACAAACACAAAATGGATATTTAATATGTTTACTAGTGTGATTAATTCACTTTTCTTTTTTTTTTTTTTTTGGAAACGTGATTGTAAAAAGATTAAAAATGTAATAAAATATTTTAACAATTTACATCAACACTGTAAAAAAAGGTTGCTGCCTGAAATTTTTAAGTATAATCAACTTTAACTAGTAAATCAAAATTAGCTGAATCTTGTATAACTTTTTTAAAAAGCTGACAATTGCTTAACTTATTTTGATGAGTTAAAGCAATGCAAAAACATATCTTGTCATAACATATTGATCATATAATTTTTTTTACAGTGCAGGTTCCATAACTAATTCTTTAAATTAACATAGTTATTTAATTAATTGTCATTAGTTAACATAAATCTCTACACATAAAAACGTGAAGCACTAAATTGTCTGTTGTAACTTCACAGATTTTCAACACGCTTTTGTATTGTTACTAAGTCTGTAATAAATGTAAATTAACAATGTTCAATACTCACTCTCCGTGTTACCTGGACCGAGAAATTCATGTTTATTTGTCAGCAAAAGTCAATTTTGACAATCTTTCCTGAAAACCCAAGTATTGAAAACATCACAGATGCCATGATATAAAGTTAAAGAAACTAAGCAATCAAGAGCAATATATGTCTATATATGTAACAGAATGTGGAAGTGAGATCTCTCGTCAGTGTGATGTAATATTTATAGGAGTTATCACTGATCTGACCAAGAAATCCACACATAATTGTTTTTCAAGCCCTCTTGTGGTTTCTCATTGGAATAGTGGATAGTAATAATCCCAAATCTACAAATCATTTACATTTTCAAATTCTGGAAAATGTAAAGCTGGATCCTTCGGAAATCTGTTAAAGTACAATGAAGAAGAAGAAGAAATCATTGCAAGGTTCAAACAATGAATAAATAATGTCCATATCCAGTAGATCTCCTGCAGCTGGAAGCCGAACTCATTCCCTTAAAAGCCATAAAACACTAATGTGGGTCCCTTAGCAGCTAACTGAACAGAGGAGAGGAGAATGGAGTGAGTAATTTAATGTAATGGACAGAAAGAAATTGTTCCTCATTTAACTTTATTGCTGAACCTTGGAAGAACAGAAAAGACACTTCATTAGGTTTCAGCTTTAATAGCTCCATCTGTCTAAATCAGATAGAGACCTTAATGGTGTCTTACAATTATTTATATTTTATAAAGAGTGTTTAAAATCCCCTAGTTGATTTCAGCCTGGATGTCTGGCATTTAAGCTTTCCACAATTCACACAAGATCCCTTCTGCTAAAATACTTGCAATGCGCATGGTCTCACCTTTCCAGTTGACTTTCACAAGAGAAACACAAATATTAAATCTTATTTATACTCTTGAGCTGACAGAAACGGGCAGAAAGGCTAAATCTATAATTTTGGGAAGCGAGCTGCTTCTCATCATAGAGGCTTTTTCAAACAAGTCAGTTTAGTTTCCCACCTTTTGCGTCATCGCCATGGACCAATGGTGGTTCGTTTTTACCAGCCAGAGTGAACTTTTCTGGAAAGCTGTTTTGTACCGAACTCCCGAAACGAACACCAGAAATGACATTACAACAGTTCATTCTTCGATTTCGCTTGAAGTATATCAGGGCGTAACTACGGTGGCCGAGAGGTGCAAAACAAATCACAATTACAAAAACAAAATAACAAATCCAAAAACAAAACTACAAATTATAAACACAATGGCAAGTCTAAAATCAAAATAACAATTCAGAAAACAAAATAAGTTCAGAAAACACAACGACAATTCAGAAAACACAACGACAATTCATACAAAACGGAAAAGGTAGGTATATTTTGAGAATGACATACTTATCGCTGATTGGACGAGACACCTGTCAATCAAGAAATTTGTGATCAACTTTGTTTTGCTAAATGCGAAAATGGAACACATTAACGTTACTTTGAAGAAGGACATTCATATGCCATGATTGTGGACATGCTGGCGACATACCACGACATTAAAATTAGCTTGCGCTCTTTAAAAACACACCTGAAGGATAATGGTATGTTCAGAAGAACGAACTATTCGCCGATAAACAATGTAAGGAATGCTATAAGAGCAGAGCTGTGTGGACCAGGACAGTTGTTCGGCTACCGGACAAGTTGCGTGTTAAACGTGAAGACATTATGCGGCTGCTGCAAGAACTCAACCCACAAGGGACAGAACAAAGGACACGTCGTAGATTCGTTAGGTGTACGTATCACTCCATGGGACCGAACTATCCTTGGCATGTTGATGGGTACGATAAACTAAAGCCATTTGGTTTCAGCATATCCGGATGCATTGATGGTTTTTCTAGACGTGTCCTCTGGCTTACTTGTGGGCATACTAACAATGACCCTGCTGTTATTGCACATACAGTAACTATACGTCCTGTGTACAACACCTTGGCGTCGCACCCATGAGACTACGAACGGACTGTGGAACAGAAAATGGGACAATGGCAGCAATACAGTGCAATCTCCGTCATCACCACAGAGACTACTATGCTGGCTCAAGAAGTCACATGTAAGGTACATCAATGACCATCAACGGTGACCAATCTTGGTGGTCCAGCTTTAGGAAAGCAAGGTTTGTGTTTGTTTCATTTTCTTGAGCATTGACAAAATGTCAGTAAAGTGATGCCTTAGTTACACTATTGCAACTAGTAAATTTTAACATTTAAATTAAAATAAATCTAACGCAAAATTATTTAAGAAAAAATTTGATGTCATTGATGTATCTGGACTTTTTGTGTTCTAGGGCTCAGTTCTGGATAGAACTCTTTGGGGACCTCAGAAATGAAGGACACTTCAATGGCAGCAACGGACACCAGTTCCTGCTTCAGTTCTGCTTCCAAAATGTTCTGCAGGCGGACTTGGATGAATGTGTAGAACGTCGGAATAAGCACAGGATTAAGGCCCTTGCACTCTGAGTCCGAAATTCGCATCCGAAATTGTCGCACGTTAAAAAATAAATACGACCTCACGTTATGTCAATCACGCTTGCACACTGCCACCGAAACTTTCATCTGTCAAAAAAAGAGAAAAAAAAGAAAAAAGAATCAGGTTTGATTTTCTGTGTTTTTCGCATCCGTAGCAAGCATTTTGAATGGTGTTTTGACAATTCAGAGCCACCGAATCACGAATGTGAAAAAACGCATGCTATAATTTCGGACTCGGTGTGCAAGGGCCTTTAGGCCCTCTAGACTTGCAATGTGCCCTGGAGGGATACCAAATGAACGGTATCATCTACCACACAGGTCAGCAAATCAAAAATCTACACAAATTGCATTTTCTAACAGTGATTTAATAAGTTTGTTTAAAATACACAACTACAAAAAAAATCACATTGTATAAACGTGTGTGACCCCTAGGGGGCGCTCCAACACACAATTTGAATATCTAAACTAGAAAACCCAAACAGCGCTCCCCTTTAAACTATTTAGGCAGGTTGTATCCAATGAAGGCACAGAAATGGGACTGATGTACTCAAATATAATTTTATTAAACACTAGACAATCAGAGCACACAAATGTTCCCCGTAGGTAACAGTGAACAATTCTACAATAAATAAATCACAGTGAATACAAGTCTCATAATAAATGAGTTACAGGATATAAAGTCTAACAATATCAAGACTACAGTGAATAAAGTCGAATAAATAGATACGGTTCACATACACACACTCCAACACTGCAAGAGACACCTCAAACCAAATCGGCCGTGCATACCTATAAGAGACCGTGTGCGTCTGCGGCTGATTATGGATTGCTCGTCAACTGAGTCTTCCTCGGTCAGAAGGAATAGGCAAATCCAATGGTGCAGTTTTGAGAATTTATTGAGGAGGAGTCAGGTACATGGAGATGATGATGGTTTACAGGTATTGATATGACAAATTAGGTGTGTTTGTGGATGTGTGTGTGGTTATCTGAAACAGAAAATACAATAAAATGTATATTAATAAACAAGTAGGCTATGGTTACATACGGATGCATAAAGAAATCACCCGCAGTACAACCAAAAATCCACTAGATGGAGCTCTAACACTATAAATGAACTTGCATAAATGCCATAAATCTCCAAATAGTGAAATGTGCCAAAAACAGGCAAACTATAAATTAAATATAATATTTGCAGTTATTTGCAAGGCAATATAAAGTATATACAGTATATGGCTACTTTAGAAACGCATGTGGAGCGCCGTAGCGGGCCGCAGCAGTATAACAGTAGGGAATAACACAAGTATAACAACTTCGCCACCTGGGCTAATAACTCTGCGATAAACGCGTCATTCATGCAAAAGTCGTACTTACATCTTAAGGACGCACACAGCACTCATACACACAAGATTAGCGCAGGATTAACAAAGGATGGCAATTCTCTGCACCGTGAATGATGCTCTCATGGCACTGGACCAAACCAAAGTGAAAGTACCTTGCGCAACCGCGATTGAGCAAAACTACAAATGAACACATGCATTATGGGTAACGTAGTCTATGTCAGGGCACGGACTTTTAACAGCCGCCCCTGTATTTGCCTGGCAAATACACTCATTCAAAAGTCAACTAGTTTGAAGAAGTTCCGCTTGAATCCTCAGGCATTTCAGGGAGCTCCACCAGTTTGGTTACCGGGCGAATGTAGATACTGTCTTTAACCTTCACCTCCGCAGCTCGAACAACACCATCTGTTCCTGGGAAAACCTTGGTGATGGTCCCAACCAGCCAAAGTCCTCTGGGAAGGTTGGAGTCAACGATCATCACAATTTGTCCCACAGTAGCATTATCAGTAGATTTCCTCCATTTATGTCTCAGCTGAAGCCCTGGGAGGTAGTTCTGGACAAAGCGTTTCCAGAAATGATCACTGATCACCTGACTGTGTTTCCATCTTCTGTTGGAAAGGGTATCATGAGGGCCGTATACTGCCTGTGGTAATGCAGCGTCGCGCCGCCCCATTAGCAGCAAGTTTGGCGTGATGGGGTCCGGGTCAGCCACATCAGAGGAGGCATATCCGAGTGGTTTAGAATTAAGGAGCCCTTCAACTTCTATGAGCGCTGTTAGGAGCACTTCCTCTGCCACAACTTGGTCTTTCAGGACGCCTTGCAGGGCTGACTTAACAGATCTGATCTCCCTCTCCCAGGTTCCCCCGAAATGAGGAGAGTACGGTGGGTTGAAGTGGAAGTTGATAGTCTGCTTAGCCAGTTGCTGCTGCAACTTTGGTGCCATGCTCTCAAAGGCGCTCTGTAGTTCTTTATGGCCGCCCCTGAAATTGGTGGCCCGGTCGGACCACAGCTCGTACGGCTTCCCCCGGCGTGCAATAAACCTGCGTAATGACATTAAGAAAGAGTCAGTATCAAGGCTAGGGATGAGATCTAAGTGGACGCACCTAGTGGTGAGGCATTTGTAGATGATTCCCCAGCGTTTTTCTCTCCTACGCCCAATCTTAATCAGGTATGGTCCGAAACAGTCTACGCCTGTAGACCAGAAGGGCGGTTTGTAGAGTCTCAGCCGAGATGAGGGAAGATCAGCCATCTTTGGTGTGGAGGGTGAGGCGCGCCATCTCCTGCAGTCCACACACCGGTATTGATGTTTCTTAATGGCCTGGCGACCTCTGAGAATCCAGTAGGTGCGGCGTAACTCTGCATAGAGTCTCTCTGCACCAGAGTGAAACAGCTGAACATCATAGTGCTTTATGATGAGCTGAGTCAGAGGGTGATCAGGTGATAACACAACTGGGTGGATGCTGTCAGGGTCTACATCTGTAGCTTGACGCAGGCGGCCTCCCACTCTGATTAGTCCACTGGGGCTGTCATACTCAGGGGAAAGGGCGCTGAGACGACTGCTCGGGCGAACAGGGTTACCTGCTTGTAAGGCTTGGACCTCCTCTGGGAAGCTGTCCTTCTGTGCAGATTGAAGCAGCTGGGTCTCTGCCTCCAGGCGCTCACTTGCAGTGTAGGGGGTGGTAGCCGCCCCCTGCAGGGAGTGGCCAGAATCAAATCATCTAAAGATGAGTACTGTGCTGGATCTGGCAGACTTGGTGATACATTTGTAAGGCCACAGAATGCGGTCTTTCTGAGTTCTTCACTGCCACATTCTGGGAACTCTGTCGGGGGCTTCGGCCAGGTGTCAGGAGTCTGTGTGAGAAAGTGTGGGCCCTGTGCCCATCGGCTGGAGACCGTGAGCTCTGATAGTGGTTTCCCTCTTGCGATGTCATCGGCTGGATTATCATCAGAGTTTACATACCCCCACTGTTCCGGAGAGGTCAGCTCCTGTATCTCACAGATCCGAGTCCCCACAAAAACTTTGTACCTGCAGGAGCTGGACTGGATCCACTGAAGCACTGTAGTGGAATCTGTCCACAGGTAGATTGAGTGAAGGGGTAGTGAGAGCTCAGTTTGAAGTACCTTGGCCAGTTGGGCTCCAGTGAGCGCAGCACACAGCTCCAGTCGGGGTATCGACACCTGTTTGCGGGGCGCTACTCTGGAGCGTGCCATGATGAAGGAGGTAGAGATGTGAGCTTGCTGCTCTATGACTCTGAGATAGGCCACAGCTCCATACGCCTTCTCTGAGGCGTCACAGAAGATGTGAGCCTCATATATCGCACTGTTGCTGTTGTGAGGAGGAGCGCAACATCGGGAAATGGTGATATGCTGGAGATAAGATAATTCCTTTTCCCATTCGAGCCAGGACTGAAGCAGGTTTCCTTCTATGGGCTCATCCCATCCTCTCTCTGTGCTCCACAGGGCCTGCACAATGAGCTTTGCTCTTGTAGTGTAGGGGCAGATATAACCCAATGGGTCATACTGACTGGCCAGTACTTTGTAAACATTGCGCAGCGTCACAGTTGTGTAGGTTACAGGGCGGTGCTTGTATCCCAGGACGTCAGTAGTGCAGTGCCAGCTGAGACCCAGTGTTGACTCCTGGGGATCAAGGCTTTTAAGGTTTAGCCACAGTTCACAGCTATCTGACCTGGCAGTACCTGGCAGATGAGCGACCACTTCAGGGATGTTGCTCGCCCACTGTCGTATCTCAAATCTACCTTGGATAAGCAGCTCTCTCATTCTGTCAATGAGCAACTTGGCCTCTTGTGGGTCAAAAAGGGACTGCAGGCAGTTGTCCACGTAGAAGGCTGTGTGGACAGAGTCGTAGATGTCTTTATAGGTGTCTCTGTGCTCTCTTACGTGGCTCTGAAGTGCAAAGGTAGCACAGCAGGGGCTACACGTTGTCCCAAAGGGCAGGACTCTCCACTCATATACATCTGGGGGCTTCTCTGTTTCACAGTCTCTCCATAAGAACCGCAGCAGGGGGCAGTCTTCAGGGAGCAGGCGGATCTGATGAAACATGGCCTTTATATCTCCGCTCACTGCAACAGGATACTGGCGGAAACGCAGGAGTACACCCAGAAGTGTAGGCCCCAGAGGAGGTCCTGGCAGGAGGTAGTGGTTAAGAACGGTCCCCTGGAACTCAAAGGAGCAGTTAAAGACCACCCGAGCTTTGTTGTTGTGATGTACAATGTGGTGTGGTACATACCAAGATTCAGCAGAGCTATGAATCTCTTCGGGAGTCAGCTTTACAACATAACCAGAATCTATCAACCTCTTGATCTCCTGGTTGTATGTGAGTGCCAGGTCAGGATTCTTAGCTAGCTTACGCTCAGTGGACCTCAGAAGGCCTTTCACTACTTCAGAGGAGACATGCATCTGTGGGAAGTCCTTCTTCCTGAGCAGGGGGGTGGCATATCGCTCTACACCATCCACAGGTACTCTGATGGTCTTGGCCTCTAACATTGCTATGGCCTCTCTGTCCTCCTTTGAGCGTGTGACCTCCTTTCCAGGTCTATGGAGGGGAGCATCTAGTTGCCACAGACGCTGTACATCCTGTTGAAGGGCAATGGCAGGAGAAAGGCATGATATGTTCAGGCAGTGCGCCTCCCCCTGCTGTGTGGGCATACTGCAGCTCGGACCCTGGATAGCCCACCCGAGCTTGGTGCAGACGGCGACAGGTCCTTGGACTGAGCCTCGCAGGATAGAACAGACAGGAGTTATGAGGTGAGCATTGTCAGAGCCGATTAACACAAGTGGCTGTATCTGATTGAATCCTTCAAGCTGCACTCGCTGTAGGTGATGATACTTCTTCTTTAAGAGCTCCACTGGGCATGACTGTTCAGCTAGGCTGAGCTGTTGAGCGGTAAAGGCACGCGTTATGTTGTAACGTATTTTTGGCTTGGCCTTTGGGGACACCTGGAAAGAGACATAGCCTCCTTTAATATGGATCACATCTTGACGAATAGTACGCAGAGACAGAGTTTCCTCCTCCTGGATTAAGCCTAACGACTTGACAGCAGCAGGGAGTATGCGCGAGGTACTTTCACTTTGGTTTGGTCCAGTGCCATGAGAGCATCATTCACGGTGCAGAGAATTGCCATCCTTTGTTAATCCTGCGCTAATCTTGTGTGTATGAGTGCTGTGTGCGTCCTTAAGATGTAAGTACGACTTTTGCATGAATGACGCGTTTATCGCAGAGTTATTAGCCCAGGTGGCGAAGTTGTTATACTCGTGTTATTCCCTACTGTTATACTGCTGCGGCCCGCTACGGCGCTCCACATGCGTTTCTAAAGTAGCCATATACTGTATATACTTTATATTGCCTTGCAAATAACTGCAAATATTATATTTAATTTATAGTTTGCCTGTTTTTGGCACATTTCACTTTTTGGAGATTTATGGCATTTATGCAAGTTCATTTATAGTGTTAGAGCTCCCTCTAGTGGATTTTTGGTTGTACTGCGGGTGATTTCTTTATGCATCTGTATGTAACCATAGCCTACTTGTTTATTAATATACATTTTATTGTATTTTCTGTTTCAGATAACCACACACACACACACACACATCCACAAACACACCTAATTTGTCATATCAATACCTGTAAACCATCATCATCTCCATGTACCTGACTCCTCCTCAATAAATTCTCAAAACTGCACCATTGGATTTGCCTATTCCTTCTGACCGAGGAAGACTCAGTTGACGAGCAATCCATAATCAGCCGCAGACGCACACGGTCTCTTACAAGTGGTGCTTCGAGCCGGATGTTTATTGGCTGAGTCAACAAGATGGCAACTCCATAAGATGAAGTTCCTCAGGAGAAGAGTCCAAAGCATAGTCCCCATCCAAGAAGGAGCAGAAAGCTTCCAGGACATCTGGCGGAGTATGAGCATGACCTACCTGATCCAGAGGAGACAGAGTCTTCAAGCAGCAGCAGTTCAGAGGAATCTGATAAGGAGAAGAGGAAGGAGATGAAAGGATGGAAGAGAATGGAGGCAGCTTTGGGCAGTGTACTGAAAACGATGAATGAGATGCAAATCACTATGAAGGAGACCAGTGGTGCATTAACCAAGCGTGTGGAACAACTGGAGCGAGCATGCAAGTCATGCAGTCCTCTCCCTCCTCAGAGTGATGCTCAACAGCAAGATAGAGCCGCTTCGCTTCCAGCTCTACTCCAAACACCACAGCCTAGCAGTGTGGGTATGAGCAGCATCCATACTACTGATCAGCTACACGTCCTGGAACCAGCAGTGAGGCAGGACATTAGAACGCCTGTGAACCTGTTAAGGCCAGTAGAACCTATTGCATCTTCACCAATGCGAAATGCAAGCCCCATTCTCCATTCAGCGCCAAGGCCAGCTCCACTGCCTTTAAGCCCTATCATTCAGCCTACTTCAAATATTCAGCCAGCGCCACTGCCACAGAACCTTGTAACTCAACCTTCACAGCAGCCAGGCGCAATGCTAGTACCTCAACCTGTGCTTCAGCAACCGCCAGTGATACCGCCTGTACTACAGCCCAGGGTGAATACTGCATTTCAGCCCGCAGGTCAGTCTGCACCTTGGCCCACGCCACAGCCTGCTCCCCAGCTGAGAATCCCTGTGGCCCATTCAGGTATTCAGCCGGCACCGCTACCTGCTCCGCCCCCCAGAATGAGTCATGTGATTTAGCCTGCTCTACAACCTGTCAATCAAGTAGCCCAATCAGTACAGTTTGGGAGGCTTGAACCACGTCAGGCTGAGCCCCTATACAGTCAGAGGTACCAACACCCGCAGCCTCCAGGCAGCTCCACCCAGGTACTCTCTGCACAATCTCACGACTTCTCTGCAGTCTCAGGGTCACTGTATCAGCCACCACCAGGGATATCAGCGCCGTAGGCTTATAACCAGCTTTATGTAGCTCCACCTCCTGATTCTGCCAACTACTACTCTGCTGCTCATCCATCAGTCTCTGCCTACCCCTCACTGCCTGCTGCATTTACTGCACAAGCCACAGTACCACCAGCAGCAGAAGTCACCCAGCCAAACCTGATGGAGATGATCTTAGCATCCTCATATGGCATCCCGAAGCCTAGACTGGTGACATTCAAATCAGGCAGAGAGAGTGACTTTGCATTATTGAAGAAAGGACTGGACAGCCTACTTGGGCCACATGCTCATCTCACAGAGGAATATAAATATCACATCCTAATAGATCAGTTAGAGCATCCATGTGCGTTACAAGTGGCCAGACGCTATATTCACGACCGCACTCCTTACACTAGTGCAATGAGAGCTTTGGAGCAGAGATATGGGCAACCCAGGCAATTAGTCCAGAGTGAACTGAGTGCTATACTTAACTGCTCTCCTATTAAGGCAGGTGACCCTCAAGCCTTTGAAGATTTCTCCCTGGCGGTGTCCAGTCTAGTGGGCCTCCTCTGTACTATGGACGATGTAGCAGCCAGTGAGCTCCAGTGTGGTTCACACGTAGACAGGTTACTCACTAAGCTTCCGCCTAGTTACAGAGACAGTTTCATCGAGTACTGCATCACACGTGGTATCATACGCACTGGCAGCAGTTGCACCTACAATATGTACGACTTCTCCGGGTGGCTTGAGCGCAAGTCCCAAGTTCTACAGTTATCACGGCAAGCCATTCAGTCACAGCCCTCAGACAGACCACGCCCAGAGAGGGGCAAGCCCAGAGTCTCTGCAGGGTCCAGGGCACAGAGTAAGTCTACATCCATCTATTATGGCTCAGATCCCGCTCAAACACAGCCAAAGATGGACACTAAGGCACACGTTACTAATCCTTCTTACTCCTCTAAGAAGAAGCAGTTTAAGCCATACTGCCCATACTGTGAAGGGACAGAGCACTACCTCAGTGGCTGTGTAGATTTTAAGAAGCTAGACCTCAAAGCTGTAGCTTCTTGGATAAAGGAAAAATCCAAATGTTGGCGCTGTGGCCGTAAACATACCCCCGAGCAATGTACTCTTAAGAAGATGTGCAGCACCTGTGGAGAACAGCACTTATTAGTGCTTCATGACCTGGCTGAAGCAAAACTACAAATGAACACATGCATTATGGGTAACGTAGTCTATGTCAGGGCACGGACTTTTAACAATACCCTAACACAGCATTTCACACTAGTGAACATTGCAAAATAGACACTGTCCCCAAAGGAGATATTGCACAATGCCCATAGGCCAAATATTGGAGTATGATGATTGCCAAACAGAAACAAAAACAAAAAAACAAAACATTTAAATTAACAAGCTACTACTAGCAGGACTCCATCCTAGGCCCACCTAGGTCCAGGTCATCACAGAACGGTGGTAGCAGATCCCCAAGACACACACACAAACATTCAAAGAAATAAAAAGTAAAACAGAATGATTAAACCCAGGAAAAACAGTGGCTAGTGACCAGGGATGGGCAGTATTTCAGATACATGTATTTAAAATACGTATTTGAAATACAAATACTATTTTGTATTTTGTATTTTAAAGCCTTTGGAAAAAATCAAATGTAATTTGTATTTAAATACATTTAAGATGAGTATTTAAGTATTTTCCAAAATACTCAAAATACTTTGAGCCAGTCAACCTTTTTATCAGGCTGTTTTCGTGCATCAACTAGTTCAGGCCAGACAGGCCCTTCCCCCAACCCCAACCCCAACATTCATGCACGTGAGCTTCAGCTGTACAACCCAGCATTGGATCTGCGACTTTTCTGGAATAAGGTGAGGATGTCATGGTCAATTCTAGTTTAAACTGTGTTTAAAGCATTAGCGTTACTGCATGTTAGGTATGGGTGATGATATCATATGTCGTAGATTCGTAGCAATGATATAAACTGTGAATCGATTGAACTTTTTCTAAATCATTTACATAGAAAGGCCTATTGGGTGAAGTAAATATATCTGTGCAACTTTTAGTAGGCAGGAATAATTGGAACGTTAGAGTGGAAAAAGAAACAAGTGTGAATGAGTAATTGGGTGTGATGTGAATGTGATTTGTGTTATTATAACTGCGGCGAAAGGAAATTCAAATTCTCACTTGCACGTTGGCAGGCAGTTTTATTTGTACACGCGCTCCGAGACGGAGTGGAACGCTAACAAATAGGCCTTATACACTTTTGACTTAAGGCCCTTTCACACGTGACGCGGCAAGCGGTGGAATCAGCGCACAGTTGCCGCTTTCTCTTGTAGCTTTGTGCAGTTGAAGCCTTGTTTATACTTTCGCAATTCACATGGCTGTACGCCGCGAACCTGCTAACTGCGCGCACTCCTCAGTAAACCGAGGAGGCTTTTATGCTTGACGTGCTCTCCGTTGTATAATTCTGTGAAACGACAGGGGGCGACTCGGAGTAATTGTTCTCCAAACCATCAAAAAGCAGCAAAAAGCAAATGAGTGGAAGTCATTTGTTTGCCGAATAATTTGTCAAACACTAGTTTGTGAATAAATGGATTTCTTCACATATAAATGGTTTGTGGGTCATTTTTAGGACATATGTGAAAAAAGTTTTTGAGTACACTTCTTAAACCCTCACCAATTATCAAGTTTAACCCAGTAAACTTGAAATTGTGACATTATAACAAAACATATCAATATGATAACATATAACACTAAATTGAACAATACTGTCTTTTTTAATTCATTATTATTATCTTTTAATTAACGATTGTATTAAACAAAATAATCTCCATCAGTTTAGTGTAGTGATTGTGTGCATTTGTGATGACACTGATGAATGATACACCACACAAAATATTTAGCTTTTAGTAAAAAACAAACAAACAAAAAAAACCTTTGGGTGAATAGTGCCAAATGAATTCTAATTTAAAAAAAAATATTTTAGATAAACTTTCTATCTTCTATATTTATATAGGAACAAACTTCACATTAAATTAATATATAAAATTACTATACTTAAAAAGCATTGGACTACTTGCGTAAAAAAAAGCATCAAAATAGTTTGAAATTCATTTTTTGCTGTGGTATCAAAACATATATTGATAATTGTGAAACCATTATATACATTGTTACTGTGAAGTAAAATTAAGATTTTGGTCATATCACCCATCCCTATTCTTTGCTATATTGTAGAAAAGGTTCCCACAGCCACAGTTTTACAAAAAGTATGATTTTTTAAATAGTGTTCACCACAAGTAATAGACTACATTGTAACTTGGTCAGAAATAAGTATATTAATGGCTGCTATTTTGCACTACATATGTTTATTTTGTAATTGCCATCAAGGAAGCAAGCAAGAAAGGAAGGAAGAAAGAAAGAAAGGAAGAAAAAAAGAAAGAAAGGAAGAAAAAGAAAGAAAGGAAGAAAAAAGAAAAAGAAAGAAAGAAAAAGAAAGAAAAAGAAAAAGAAAGAAAGAAAGAAAGAAAGAGAGGTTATGGCAACAGAATGACAGAGAGAGAAGAAAAGAGGTAAGGAATTAAAAGTCAGTAGGCCTATGTAGTGTCTTAATTCATTGTGAATATTTATAATTAGATTAACCAATTATATATAACAAGATTAGTGTTTTGTTCTTGTCTCATAACTTTTCTATGAACTGTTCTATTTAAAAATCTGTTTCACATATAATTTCATGCATAATATTAATAAACAGTATCTCATCCATTTTACAGTGTTGACCTGGCAGAACCGGATATTGATGATGATGATTCACCAGAAATTCCATCAACTAGTTCAACTAGTTCAATTGGGCAGGTTAGGTCGGCAATATTGGATGGCAGATACTTTAAGATTGTGAAACAAACAGAAATGGGCCAAGTTCAAGCCGAATGTAAATTGTGCACAAAAAAGAAAAACATCATATCTGGTTCTTTAGCTGCAACGACAAATTTCAAAGTTCATTTAAAGAGGATACACCCAGAAGCACTTCAGGACTATGAAGAACACAAGAAGGATGTCACAGGCTCAGCAGCAAAGAAAAAGACTCCAGCCAACACCAAATACAAGCAGAGCAAGTTGTTTGCAGGGTCCTCAGTGGTGTCACAAAAAAGATTAGATGATCTGATTGTTTCCTATGTTGTTCAAGGTATGCATTCACTCTCAACAGTTGCGCAGAAGGAATTTATCGAATTGATTCAAGGACTTAGCCCACACTCATCTGTGATGTCAAGGAGAACACTGTGCAGAAGAATTGATTGTGACTTCGAATCAAAAGTTAGTAGTGTAAAAGACTTGTTGAAAACTACCAAACATCTTTGCACCACGGCTGACATCTGGTCCACTAGTGTGTCTAGTTTCATAGGAGTCACAGCACACTGGATTCATAATGACACATTGGAACGCCAGTCTGTCACACTGGCTTGCAGACATTTTCCAAGTCCACACACATACAACCGAATTGCTGAACTGTTGGATGAAATCCACTCTGAATTTGTGAATTTGCCACAGTGACTGATAACGGGTCTAATTTTATAAAAGCCTTTAAAGAGTTTAGCGTCACTGTAGAAGAGCAAGATGAGCAAGATGGCAATGAGGATCTGTCTTTTGTACACATTGATTCATCAGTTTCAGAGGAGAATGAGAGTGGAATTGTTTTGCCAACTCACTTGAGGTGTGCATGCCACACCTTGAGTTTAGTGGCCACCACAGATGCAAAGAAAGCCATGAGAGACAGTCCCAGTCTCTCTCGTCTCAACAATGCCACAATGGGAAAATGTTCTGCCTTGTGGAATGCATCAGGTAGACCAAAGAGTGCAGAGAAGCTCTCTGAGGTGTTAAAGTGCAGGTTGATAACACCATGTCCAACACGATGGAACTCTCTCTATGACAGTCTCAACCAGCTAAACACTCAAAGAGAAAAACCTGGAGATATCATGGTGAAATTGAACCTACCTTGCTTCAGGGATGCTGAACTGGATTACCTGGAGGAGTACTCCAAAATCTTGAAGCCCATTGCAGTCGCCATTGATCGACTACAGGGCCAGTCATCCTGCTATTATGCTGAGCTTCTTCCCACCCTGTTTGCTGTGGAAGCTTTACATTCCTCCAATTTCAGATACTGTTCTCACCTTTTGCAAGCCATTATGGATGGTTTCAGAAGCAGATTCAGTAGCTTTCTGCAACTTAAACCAGAAGTCAATGAGGCAGTCCTGGCAAGTGTAACCCATCCATACTTCAAAATGCGCTGGCTACCCCAACAATTGTCAGAAAAAAAGAAAAGAATTCATGAACTAATGCTCCAGTCAGCAGCAGACCTTGGGCTTGTCACTGAAAGTGAGTCAAGTTCAACACCTGCTGATGGTGAAGTGGAATACTTTTTTGTCTTTACCGAAGATGTTGAGGTCTCTGGCAAGTCTACACACAGCAAAGCTGAACTGGAGACGTTGCACTTCCTAGAAGATCAGAGGAAGGATTTGGACATCTTGAACCAGTATCCACTTATTAGACAGCTGTTTGTGAGGTTCAACACAATCCTTCCCTCTTCAGCTCCTGTTGAGCGCTTGTTTTCCTTTGCGGGTTTAATCAATAGGCCACACAGACGACGCCTTAAACCCAATCTTTTTGAAAAGCTGGTGGTGCTAAAGGGTATTGAATAGATGGATGTCTGAAACCCACAAGTACACCACCTGGAGGAGTACACCATCAGTTATTTAAAATATAATTGACTGTGTTATTGAGTTCTTGTTACTGACTTCGAAGTAATGATGGTGATAAAACATAATAAAAGATGTTTGAAATTATTTTTTTTTGTTTGTAGTTTTGTATTTCCTACAGGGCAGGGGAAGGGAAGAGGTAAATAAAATGAAAACGAAAGTTTCTAAGCAGTTGCACACATCATGCTTTTTGGCATTCAGAATAGGCCCAGATAGATTTCAGCCTAATAGGGATACCTGCACTGAATCACCAATTTCATGTATTGCTGTTATGTATTTCATTATGTATTTTGTGTATTTTCAAAATACAAAATACTGGGGCCGGTTTCACAAAGATATTTTAGACCGGTCTATAGTGTTAGACTAGTCTAAAATTTGCTCATAGACTAGTCTAATGCAAGTTAGACTGTTTCACAAAAATAAAGACTGACTTAATTTAGAACAAAAAAATTTGACACCTAACCCCCAGGCTAACTTAGGTCTAAGACTCTATGTTACCTTGGCAACCAGCAGTAACAATCAGTTACATTACAAACAGCCAAAAGAAGAGGGAAAATGGCTCATGATTTGTGGTTTGCTGACGACGTTATGGAGAGAGCTATGAGAAGGGAAAGGGTTTTTAGGGACCGCACTAACCCACTGGAAATATATAATAATGAGGACTTCATCGGTCGGTTTCGTTTGCCCAAGGAAGCTATACTGAGTCTGACAGATGAATTAGCTGAAGTACTGAGCCCTGCCACTTCAAGAAGCCACAGCATCCCAGCAGTGCTACAGGTTTGCACTGCGTTGAGATTCTATGCAACAGGAACTTTTCTGAATGCTGTTGGTGACACAGTGGGTCTCAGCAAAGCTTCTGTGTCACGGGTGGTATACAGGGTATCAAGAGCACTTTCAAATAAGCTCCCTCAGTTTCCAAACCAACTGGCTGAGCTTAACAAAGTCAGAAGAGGGTTCTTCAGCATAGCAAGATTTCCCAATGTTGTTGGAGCAATTGATGGGACGCATGTCAGAATCCAGGCTCCAACAGCTCATGAACATTTGTTTGTGAATAGAAAAGGATATCACAGTCTAAACATTCAGGCTGTTTGTGATTCTGATCTCCGGTTCCTCAACTGTGTGGCCCGCTGGCCTGGATCAATTCATGACTCTCCAATTCTTCAAAATTCTCAACTTTTCCTTGCATTTGAGCAAGGCATTATCGATGGGGTCCTGTTGGGGGACTCTGGCTACCCTCTAAAACCTTGGCTCCTTTCCTGAATCCTACTACACCTGCACAGAGAAACTACAACGCAGCACACTGTTCAACTCGTAACACTGTAGAGCGGGCATTTGGTGTTCTGAAGAGGCGTTTCCATTGTCTACATGGGGAATTGCGAATGGCACCTGACAGAGTGTATAACATCATCTGTGCGACTGTTGTGCTGCATAACATAGCGAGGTAGGCCTACCTGAAAACAAACCATTTAAATTTCGAGCTTTTTTCGATAGGCCTAATTTAATTACTATTATTTACCACATGCTACAACTTTAATCAAAATAGTTTACTTCATTAATCATTAGGGATCTCCGGCTACCTGACCCTGAAGGAGGGGATATCAGAGATGACAATCACAGTGAACTGGAGGACAGAGAATATTTAGAGGAGCAGAATGGAACTGGTCGATATGTGCGTCAGATGTATGTTAACAGGATTTTCAATGTCTGAAAAAACAACAAAAATCACATTAAAGTGGCCCACCATGTTGCCTGTCTTTACTTATTAGGCTTAAATGAGTAGCAAACAACTCAATAGATTTTATTTATTTTTTCTCAAGTGACATACTGTTCATTCAATAAATTATTCCAAGAAAATATACAGCACTTAAGTCTCTTTCATTCATATCAAAATCCTCAAGGTTATTAAAAGTAGGCTAAAACATACTAAACAAACTGTAAACCAATGTAAAAGTAATAAGGCAGTGAGGTGTTTTAGGCATATAAGACATAGGCCTACTCAACATATTCACTTTTGTAACTGCTTTAAAAAACACATAAAATAATTAGCCTAAAATACCTCATTGTCTTATTGGAAGTACTCAAGATATTCACAACGCCAGCGACTGTTTGTGCAACTCTAATTTTAATTTATCTCTCTGAAGCTGTAAAACTTAAATCTCGAGCAGCAATTTCCTCTCTTCCAGTTCAAGATTTCTGTATTGTTTGTCTAGCACCATTGACATAGTTGTTCCTCTCGACACCGATGGGAAAACCATGGGACCAGCAGCTGTAGCTGATGCTGACGCTGACTCAGACTCTTCATCTCCCGTCCCCTCCCGTCTCTCACCCGGCTCCTCCTCCACTGCCTCGCTTCGGTCCCAAGTCAAAGACAGGGTCACTAAAAATAAGTACAGACATAACATTACCTTACTTGCTTCATGAATCCGATCCCTACATTATATATATTGCAGACCTAGAACATAGGTTCCTTGTATTATAGGCTGAGTCATTACGTTGTTCACGTTTATTTGCTGGCTAGCAAGCTTACCGGTTCACATTAGCACACATCAACTTAACTTTATTAGCATCAACTTCGACGGCAATGAAGCAAAACTTTAAAACTTTAAACTTTTAAAACTTTTTTCTTTAAAGCAATCACCCGCTGTTACCTGAATTCTCCTCTTGACTGTTTGGCTCTTTCTCTTGACAAGGCGGGGTGCTGCTGTCAGTGGCTGAGGGAACTCCGCCGGTAACGTCAATGTTGACGCCACACACTCCACTTTCCCGTCCTCCGCTTATCCCCCAGAACATAGGCGACTGTCCACCATAAATGTTCATCACCATTTCAGTGGTGTCTTTAAGTTTCTCTTGGGGTCCTCCTCCCGTTTTTGGGTATTTTCTCTTAAATATTTATTTTTTGGCATGTTGTACCATGTTTTTGTATCTTTTCTGTACGTCTTTAACGCTCCGCTCAACGATCGGATTAACGCTGTTAACTGTCATAGCAATCTTTTTCCAAATTAAACATTTCTTCTTGTTACTACATTCTCCGCTGAATTTCCCAAGTAAAATGTCCTTGTAACTGTTATATTCCTCCAACAAACACATATTTTCCGCTGGGGTAAACTGCACTGAGCGGTTGAATGCGCTCACTCGATCCGCCATGTTTTTTGTTTTGAAAAGTGTCTTACTTTACCCAGAATGCATTGCAGTGTAGTCCTACTTAAGATAGTCAGAGTCTTCAGTGCTTTGTGCAACGGTCTGATTTAGATGTATATCTGAAGTCTGACTATCTACTATATCTAAGCCATAGTCAAAGTCTATCTTTGTGAAACCGACCCCTGTATTTGTATTTAAATACATTTTTCCACACAGTATTTTGTATTTGTATTTAAATACATTTTTCCACACAGTATTTTGTATTTGTATTTTAAATACATTTCCATGTATTTATGCCCATCCCTGCTAGTGACAGACGAAGGCAATCCTCCTGTAATCACAAGCATAAGTGGTTTATGATGCGATGTTTGATAGCATTGTGACAATTTAAAACAATATTAAATCTCTAATTGGAAAATTAGGACAAAAAAAGGATTAGATAAACTTACATTTTTCTTTGAACACCAGCCTAGATGAATTAGAGCTATATACCCCGTAACAATAAAGTTAAACGGTGTGGATGACTAATAGCTGTGCACACTCTCACCAGTGTTGCTTATCATAGGCAATATCAAAGAAAGGAAACGATCAGCGCTAAACATTACGTTACGTCAAAAAAAAAAAAAAAAGGTTAATAAACTTACTTTGCTGCAAACCCGTATAGAATCACTACTCGCTATTATGTGAGCAAGTTTCTGTAGACTCGTAACTGCTGGTACCATTTACTGGTTACCATTGGAGGAGGAGTCCAGTATGTCCTCGTCCGTCTCCTCTGGAAACGTCGGCAACAAGTGAAGATGCCGACGGCTAAATCTGGACAGGAAGAGGGAGAGGTCTAGTCAGCCGCCCTTTAAATCATCGACATCGACTATGAAACCCCAACATGGTAGAACAACAAACGTACACCTGGGTTAAAGTCCCAGCTATATCTACTCAAAAAGCAGATGATCCTCTTAACGAGAGCCATGAAGCAACTCCTTTAAACCCTCTTGGGAGGGGAGTGGCTGATAGATTACATGCTAAAGAGTCAATCATTCTAACACCAAAGTCGATCCTGACGATAGGATGTTGGAATGTAAGAACATTGCATACAACAGGTGCAACAGCGCTGCTAATGCATGAACTGAAGAAATTCAGATGGGACATCATTGGAATATCTGAAACCCACTGGATTGGAGTGGATGACAAACGTTATGAAGACCATCGGATCCTACCCAGCGGCAGAGAAGACCTTCATAGATCTGGAGTAGCTCTGGTGTTGGGTCCACTGGCAGAGAAAGCCTTACTGGGGTACAACCCAGTAAGCGACAGGATTATCACAGCAAGATTCAGAACCATGATCAGATGTATGACGGTATGCCAGGGCTACGCTCCAACAATGAAGGCAAGTGATAACGATTTGGATGATTTCTACTCCAGTCTACAAGAAGAAATCAGTAATGTGCCAAAAAAAGATCTCATAATCCTGATGGGAGACTTTAATGCCAAAGTAGGATGTCAATATCAGGACTCAAATGGAGTAGTAGGCAAGTTTGGATATGGACAACGAAATGATAGGGGCGACAGGCTAATAGACTTTTGCAGATTAAACGATCTTATCATCACAAACACCCAATTCAAACAGTCCAAGGAAAATAGATGCTGGACATGGATATCACCAAACGGTGTCGACCGCAATCAGATCGACTACATAATGATCAGCAGGAAAGGGAGAGGCAGCGTGAGGAACAGCAGGGCTTTCCCCAGTGCAGATGTTGGATCAGACCACCAACTGGTGATGGCCAACATAAAATTGAAACTTAAGAGAAACTACAAGGGGAAGAGAAAGAAGAGAGCAGACACAAGGAAATTAAAGGATGAAGACATAAAGGAGAAATACCATGAAGAGATTGAGAGAAGATGGAACGACCTGCTTGACACCAGAGGAATAGAAGATAATCCATCAGCTGACATCGACAAGGAATGGGAACAAATCAGAATGGTCATACACGACACAACTGACAAGATCATAGGGAGGTTATCAGGTGGTAAAATACCTGACTGGATTTCTTCGCAAACACTGAAACTCTCTGATGAAAGGAGAGAGCGGAAAACGAGAAGAAGAGAAAGCAAAGAAACGGTAAAACACTACAACTACCTATGCCGACAAGTCAAAAAGAGTGCAAAAACAGACAAAGAAAGATATATAAATGACACATGCAAAGCAATAGAAGAAAGCAGAAAACAAAACAAGAGCCGAGAAGTATATGAAAGTATCAGAAAGCTAAGCGGGAAGAGTACCATCAAAATTAGTATAATAAAGGATAAAGATGGGACTATGATAACTGATGCAGAAAAGGTAAAGACACGTCGGAAGCAGTACTTCGAAGATCTGTATAACGATCCAAATCCGGTGGACGAGAGAATTCTGGCCAACTTGGACTACAACGGAGACGAAGAACCAACACCAAGCCTCATGATGGAAGAAGTTGTCCGAGCAATAGACCGCCTAAAAACAAGGAAAGCCCCAGGCATCGATAATATTACAGCGGAGGAAATAAAAGCAGCTACAGATGGAACAGGATTACAAATTATCTTCCAGCTCTGTAAACGAATCTGGGACGAGGAGGTGTTCCCAACAGAGTGGAAAAAAGCTGTCATCATTCCCGTATACAAAAATAAAGATAAACTTGATTGCAATAACTACAGAGGCATCAGCCTGTTATGCCACAGTAGCAAGATCATCACAACAATAATTATGGAAAGAATAAAGAAGAAAATGGAAGAAATCCTCTCCGAAGAACAGGCGGGCTTTAGAACATCACGGAGCACAATTGACCAAATATTCACGCTCCGACAATTAGCTGAGAAGTATACTGACTTCAGCAAGGACTTATTTGTATGCTATATAGACTTCCAAAAGGCATTCGATAGCGTGTGGAGAGCGGGATTGTGGAATGTGATGAGGAGATTAGGATACCCAGAAAAAGTTGTCAGAATATTAGAGAGCCTATATAAAGGTACTTTCAGCGCTGTAAGAATAGGTGCTGATGTGACTGAATGGTTCGAAACAATAGTAGGAGTACTTCAGGGCTGCATGGTGTCTCCACTTCTCTTTAATATCTTTTTGATCATGGCAAGTGCGCTGGAAGAGGCGAACGAAGGAGCAGTCATGAATGGACGAATCATCAACAACCTCAGATTCGCGGACGACATCGCAGCTTTGGCAGAAAACCAGGGTGACCTACAAGTAGTGATCAACAGAATCGTAGAGGAGAGTAAAAGGATGGGCATGAAGGTCAATACAGGAAAGACAGAAGTACAACATATTGGACGGGAAAAGATCAAAGTATTCATCCAAATAGAAAACCAGGAACTTAAGCAGGTAGAAGAATTTGTGTACTTAGGAGGAAATATTAGTGAGGACGCCTCTACAGAACAGGACCTCAGAAGAAGAATTGGACTAGCGTGTGGTGCAATGCAAAACTTGAACTCCATATGGAAATGTAAAGATATTTCTAGATTTACAAAAATAAGAGTTTATGAAGCCTTGGTACTTAACATACTATTTTACAATTCAGAGACATGGACACTAAGAGAAGCAGACAAGAATAAACTGAGAGTGTTTGAAATGAATTGCTTACGGAAAATCCAAGGGGTGACAAGAAGAGACCGAATAAGAAACGTCATCATAAGAAGAGAATTAGGGATGGAAATCGATGTGGTACAGCGAATTCAGAAAAAGAGGCTTGGATACTTTGGACACGTGGTCCGAATGAAAACAGAACGACTTCCAAATGTCGCTCTATTCGGCCATGTGCACAGAGGCAAGGAGGAGAGGGCGACCAAAGAAAAGATGGTTCAACAACTTGGAAGAGGATCTGAAAAAAATTAGGCTGAACATCGTCGAGGCTTGCAGACTTGCAGCCTCTGACCGAAATAGATGGAGGGACTCCGTGTTGGGGCTGTCGGAGCGTGGGTTACCATCGCCATGACATACATACATACATACACGCAGACGCCAGACCGAGCTACAAACAAACAATGAGCCGTGTTAAGAGGTTCTCAATGAGTGTTAACAACAAATAGGCATAACCTTCCAAAAAGACTCACGTTCTCCCGTTTATACAGCCAATACACCAAGAGGCTCACTCTTCAACTCACACCGCATTAATATTTTTCTGTTCATGTCTCACGACACATTTAAAGGGACGTGTCACTTACGCCACCTGATCCAAATAATCAGTGCCAGTGAGCAAGCCTTAAAGGTACACTTCCCATCTCACCACCCTACCCGCTACACGTGTATGCTAAATAGAATTGGTAATGGAACACTATCAGTTACAGTGGCCAGAGAATTAGGAGGAAGCATTACAACTCGACTTCACAATGAAGCAAACAGCAGGTCTATGAACATGAGTGTTTTAAAAATGACAGTTGAAACCAAAGAGTACAATCTGGGAATAACTTTTCAACTTTTCAAAACAATTCAACTGTCACTTGTGTCATAGTGAACTAACCCTTTGAAAACATCCAAAACCTGGAGAATTCTGTGTTCCAAAATCCATGCGAGTCTGAAAATGACTGTACGTGTCTAAGAGTGGTAACCTGAGTGTGTTTGAACATGTATTTGCCATTGGGAACGGTGAATTGGCAAGAAACACAATGCATGGTTGTGGGGTAATTCCAGCTGGTGGAAGTGATGTCAAACATCAGCACATTCTCGAGTGGCACTTTAGTCTGATGTTCTGAAAGACAAAAAATAAATGATGGAATTTTGAACAAAGTTAGAAATGTCAAGTTACTTTTTCCATAATTAAATAACCCAAAAATTACTTTGACTTGCTTTCTTCAGCAGAACACAAACTGCTTGCTCTTGTCCATACAATGACAGTACATCTACTAGCTTTAACTTCAAGAGGACAGAAGTATTATAAACGTATTAAATTACAACCCTTATTATATTTTTGGAAGACACTATTTATTCATAATTTAATTTCTCCCCCACCCCCAACTTGCATGGAATAATTTATGTCCTATTTGAAGCATAAAAGCTAGTTACAAGCCACTACCATTGTATAGATGAGTGAGCAGGAGAACTCTTTGACATATATATTTTGGGTGAACTATTGATTTAATTTCTGAAATTCACCTAAAACAGAACATTATTTGTTAAACTACAAATAACAAACCTTCACAGTCAAGGAGATAGTCTGACCAAAAGCGAAGCGTCTTGGATTCCTCTGGCCTCTGGTTACTACCCACCGGGCTGAGTTCTGCTTTGAAGAGGTTTCCAAATCAGTTGCTGTCAGCTTCTTCTCAGTGTGGCAGAGGTAAGAAGCCAAAACACATGGATGCTGCTGAAGTGCTGTCAGAAACTGCAGAGTGGCAAGTCCATCTTTAAATCTATAAAAGCAGACAAGAGTTTAGGCTGTTTTATTCACAGGCTTGTAGAAATTCATGCAATAAACAGTAAATAATATAGTGAAATAAAGTAACATAGTGAAAGACTAATGCAACTATAGATATGTTTATCTTAAAATAAACATTTGCCAATGATGTGTATGTGAATTTTTAAAAACAATTTTACCTTTTAATAACACTGTGGTTTCTGTCAATCACATTCCACCTGACGTATTCTTCCACAATTAAGTGTTTCTCCTCAATGTTCTTCACGCGTCGGAAACACCCAGCAGTTTGGAGCAGGGTGCTGTTTCTCAAAATTAGTTCTTGTAGTGACTCCAAAGTAGTTGCAATCTGTATCTTAAAACAAAATCAACAACAGTAAGTTGTTTTTCATGTCCAAGATTTTTTTTTTCTTATTGGAATTGAAAGTGAAAATTCAACACTTAATAAATAAGTAAAAGCAGAATTGTTTTACACTTGCAACTGATTATTTCTAGGGTCATACAAATTTAAGTAACCTTACTAATCTTTGGTCTATTACCATACCTCTCGCAGCACTTTCACTACACCCTCATCTGTGACATCTTCTAAAGAGGTGCTGAAAGAGGGCTGACCTACAATGTGGTTTACCAGGTCTTTAGAAAGAAAATGGGGCCCTGGTCCTCCATGCACTATTGACACTGCAATCATTTTCCCTGCCAAGAAATACTCATCCTCCCTAACAGCTGTCATAGAAAGTAAAGCGAAATCACACACTAAATGAGACGGTCACAGTGACAAATGTCTGTAACACACTTTTTTAACATTTTTATTATTAACAGGAACTCCTTTACAAAACAAACAACTTAAATTAAATACTAACCAACTGAATTGTATACCAGATAGCGTCTATTGGGAGGTCCATCAAAGATGGGCCGCAGGCAGCTCATTAGTAAAGTGAGAAGTTCCCTTCTTGGTCCCCCTGTATCAAGACCCTCTTCCAGCAAGCCAGCATCATCAGAGAACTTCACAAACATGTCATTGAATTCCGAGTATGAGACGCGTTTAAATCCTCTGACTGCCCCATCCCACACATTGGATCTCGTTATGTTGAATCTGCTGACACTTTTTCGATCAATAACAAGGGCCAAATTTGAAATAATATCAGGAGCTGTTACACTGCTTTGTTCCCTAAAGAGAGTAAAAAGTATGTTTTTTATCAATGTAATCAGCATTTGTAGACTTACATTCTCCAATCAACTCCAATCAACGTCATTTTATACAAGGCATCACACAACAGATAATAATTGGATTGTGGCTGGCAGTTTCTATTATTTTTTGTGTAGTGCCTTATTAAAAACACAACAATAGACAACTATAAGATCCAAAAACCATGCATGGGTCATGCTAGTCAGACTAATGGGTTCAAACCACGGTTATAGTGCTTTTATAGTGAACATGAGCCATGACAAGATTGAAAACATCTTACATGTTACTGTTCATGCGGTCTTGTGGCGTGCTTGTATGCTGAGGTATTATTGGCTGAAAGAATGATAATAATTACAACAATATATGTAGTTGAAAAAAAAAAAATAATAATAAAAAAAAAAAATATATATATATATATATATATATATATTTTTTTTTTTACACAATTTAATATTAATTAGACCCATTAATCTTACCAGTGTACCAGTGTGTCGGCCATGCTAGATTCATCAGTTTTCCTGGTTTTTATGACAACTTCTGAGTCAGATTCTGAACTGAGAACCTGTTCTGCAAGACACAGAACAAACCATGGTAAGTAACTATGTTTAAACAAACAAAGCATGAATTTTAGCTAACTAACCTATAAAGTCTTTCTTTCTGCAAATAAGCAAGTTTATCCTTGCATAATTCTTTCCGATTTGTGTTTTGTAATTTTTCAGTGTAAAGGGCCTTTGTGTCCCTGGAATATTAATGACTTCGGAGCCATCTGGGTACAGAAGTATGTAGGGTCCTTCCTCCATGTCTTTATCGAAGTCTTTCTTTTTTTTTTCAGCCATCATGAGGAGATTCTTCGCAGTTATTTGTGGGTTTGTGAATAAGGGGAGTGTTTTCCCACATTGTGGTTTTAAGTAACCACTCTGCAGACACATTATACCGACATTAATCTAAGAAAAAACAAAACAAAACAAAAAAAACAAGTGTTTCACTTTAGCAAGAGTGCCATTCACAAACCATCGCTTAACACCCATTTAAAAATTATACTGTAACGTTACCTGTACTTTCTTCTGCTTGTGTTTGCTTCCTCCTTTCTTGCCCAAGGAAAAGTTCGTTCTTTCCTTCGATTTCAGGTTTCGGTATTCCAAAAACTGTTGCAAACTGGGCGCAGGTGTTGAGTCTACACCTGTACCTATGCAAGAGACTAAACATCAACGCTGTTCACACCCTAACTGCTTAATATTCAATATTTTTCTTGGTATTATAAGTCCAAGTCAAGACACGTTCTAGCTAACGTTGTAACAGTTTTACAGTTACATGTATAGCTTTCTATACATGCAATATTTAATCCTGTCACTAGGGGCACTCTAGCCAGTGAGATGCCTTGTAGCATAAAAATGATAAGAGAACAAGTATGAGGTAGAAAGGATGTGTTAACCACATGGAGAAACTTTCTCACCAATGCTGTCTTGTGTTTTTGCCCTGATTTGAGGAACCTGAGGTTCTTAAACTCAAATGTAAGTACTCTGTTTGTATATATGATGTTAGGTAATGTTTATGTAAATGAGATGGGTAAATGTGTTAATGGTGTCACTAAGTTTATTTGTTTGTTTGATGCAGAGGGTTCAACGTGCAGGCATTTGGAGGCAGCTCAACTATAGCTAGGACCTTGATCAAAAAGGGATTAACTGTCTTTTACATTACCGACAGCCACTTGGAAACTTGGTTTCAGGCAGATGTGGCCTCATCAACATTGCACTTAAGTACTGTTTCATCTTGCTCCTACTGCTATTAAGACTGAGCTCTTGGTAGCGAAAGACGCCACTATAAAAGTATGGACTATTCGATGTTTCCCTTGCAACTGAATGACTATGCACGTTGTATGTTTACTGACTGTATGGTGACTTGTGGTGTAATACACATGGCTCATTGAAGTGAAGTGAAAATCTCTGGTCCCTTAATTCTATATGTAGCATCAAAAGTGTTTTTAAAAGCAGGTGTTACAACGTTATGCTATCTAGCTAGCCATACCTGTCACGTTCTTTGCCATGTGCATTTTCTGTCGTGTCTCTTTTAAAACCTCGAGATTTTTTTCCACATGAATTGCAGAAATTTGGAAAACCTTTTCCGTTTTGTATGAATTGTCTTTGTGTTTTCTGAATTGTCGTTCATTTTTTTTCTGAATTGTTATTTTGTTTTCTGAATTATTTTGTTTTCTAAATTGTCGTTGTGTTTTCTGAACTGAACAAAATGAAGTGAGTTTATGCTTAAAACAAGAAAAAAAAAAATCTGTCAGTAGGGTAAGAAAATGTTTAGTTTGTCTTTCCATTCATGTGTCTTGCGTTTCCTTTAAGTTTAGTCTTGATTGTTTCCTAGTTAGTTTCCTTGGTTATTCATTAGTCACACCTGTGTCTGGTTTAGTTCCCGGTGTATATCACTGTTCCCTTTCGTTCAGTCACTACGAGTTATGTCAGTGAATGACGAAATGGGGGTTTCGCTTAGAAGCCTATCACCTTCGAGTTCTACAAAACGAGCCAATGGCAATGGAAATGCCATGGGTCTGCAGAATTTGCATAGCGCAACTCCGCCCACCACGTGGCTTTAAAAGGAGGACGCTGGCAATATCGCATGATGTTTTTGCTTCGGAGCCAAGATCTTCTCTTCACTCCTCTGCAAGCCTGTTTCTGAGTTCTTTGAGAGACTGCGAGATGAGCGGCTCTCCAGTGTGTTCCAGCGAGATCACATTGCCTGCTGCTGATCTGTGCAGTGATCTGCCAACAGTGTGTGTGCTTCTCCCTGGGCGCTTCAGCACACTGCTGAGCTTTTCTCTCCTCACAAAAGAGCTTTCTCGTGGCACGTCTTTTTAAAGATGTCTCGCCTGTGCACTTCTGGGTTCGGTCAACTCGTTTTGTCATCTGATGGGCACAATCGCTGCTTGGCGTGTTTGGGCTTAGATCACGCTCGGGCTTAGATCACGCTCAGGGAGCGTTTGAGTCATGATCTCATTGTGGGAACATGACCATTGCGGTGCTGTGGTCAAGACTCAATGACCTCCGCGGAGGTAGAGTCCCCTCTGCAAGAGGCGATACTTTGGCTGGTGGCCAGGGTGACCTGAAGAACTGACAGCCATCTCTCCCAGGCAGCCGCGAGCATCAGGCTGGAATGGAACCCTCCACCCTGTACCAAGTGCTCTCAGCTGGATGATTGTTTTTTGAGGGCGGTGAGTGCTGATGGCCGTCAGTGCCCGCCCCCAATACCTTTCTTCCCGGAGGTGCATGAGGAGGTCATGAGGTCCTGGAAGTCACCATTGTCTTCCCGTGATTGCTCAGTGGCCTCCTCCGCCTTCTCTTCCCTCGATGGGGCCATGGCCAAAGGGTACACTGGGGTCCCCCTGGTGGAACACTCTGTTGTGATGCAGCTGTGTCTTCAAAGCACTTCTACCTGGCGTGGTGATCCAAAGCACCCCTCCAAAGCCTGTAGATTTTCATCTACCCTGGTGGCGAAATTTTATAGAGCTGGGGGGCAGGCTGCCGCCTCACTGCATGCCATGGCCATCCTGCAGGTCTACCAGGCCCGGATGCTCAGGGACATGCATGAGGGTAGAGCTGATCCGGAGCTCATTAAAGAGCTGTGTGCCACCACCGACCTCGCTCTCCGGGCAACGAAGGTGACCGTACACTCTCTGGGTCAGGTGATGTCCACAGCTGTGGTCCAGGAGAGACACCTCTGGCTAAACCTGGCCGATATGCGAGAGGCTGAGCGGACTCGCTTCCTCAACTCTCCCATATCCCAGGCTGGCCTCTTTGGTGGCGCGGTCGAGGACTTCACCCAACAGTTCTCGGCCGCCCAGAAGCAGACTGAGGCCATAAAACATGTTCTGCCCCAGCGGCCAGCTGCTGCCTCCATCCAGCCACTGGCTCAGAATCCTCAGTCTGCTCGCCTGGGCTCTAGCGCATGGCGCCTCGCTAACAGACATCCGCAGAGCTGCAGGCTGGGCGACACCCAACACTTTCGCGAGATTCTATAATCTCCACGTAAAGCCAGTGTCCTCTCATGTACTCGCTTCCACTAGCCAGTAAGTAGGACCTGCTTGGTGTCATCGTTTGCTGCGCCATTCCACTCCGTGGACTGGATGCGTGCGCTATTTCACTCAGTTGAGTTCTCCTTAAGCCCTGAGTTCCTCCGGCACTGCTGATGCCGTCACCAGAGCGCATGCCCGGTTGGTCACAAATCATGACCCCTCTTGCCATCTCGAGGTTGAAACATTCCACCCTGCGGGCTGGACACCTCTGAGTTTTCCATGTGCATCCCGCACTCGGATCAAATGTGTTTTCTAAGTCCTACCTACGGGTAGGCGCTGTGTTACATATTCCACCTGGGATATGCCACCCAGTGTACCTTGGTATTATTGCGTTAAGCCTAGCCCTTCGTCCGGGCTAGTCTCTCGACAGGGAGTCTTGCGCAGGGCACTGGAAGACAGTCGCTGTGGCGTGATTGAATTGGGACCCAACTCGTAGTGACTGAACGAAAGGTTACGTTCCTCTGCCACAACCGCTGTAAACATGATGTGAGATTGCCAGCGTCCTCCTTTTATACCCACGCGGTGAGGCGGAGTTGCGCTATGCAAATTCCACAGACCCAGAACTCGAAGGTGATAGGCTTCTAAGCGAAACCCCCATTTCGTCATTCACTGACGTAACGTCTCCGTTCCCTCCTCAGGGAACGAGGGTTACATACATAACCGAGACGTTAAGTTTAGTTTATTGTCGGTTATAGTTTTCAGTTTGTGTGTGGATGGCTTTGAAATCTTCCTGTTTTTGAGTGGTTTAGTATGTGTCATGCGTGTTTGAAAGCCACACGTAATGTGACAAATTCAAAGGTAAAACAAGATTAAAACTCACTTAATTTTGATAACTAACTGAAAACAAAGGTAATATATGTAATGTTGGTTCTCAAGTAAATGTATCTTGATTTAAGAACATTTAGATATTTTTAATGAAAAACAAGTCAAAGACACTGAAGATAAGAAATATTTTTTTTCCAGTGCAGTCCCTCATGCTACTTTTAATGGTTGTGCTTTGAAACTGGAGCAAAGGTGGGAGAGAAAGTTTGGGCTAATTATACACTCCTGTATGCAAAGACTCTTCAGGTCCTCCAGCAAGAGAAGGCAGGCAGCAGTTGGCATGTTTGCCATGCTATACTCCTGGGTACAAAAGTGAAGTACAAAAAACTGGTGCAGTGAGAGAGCCAGAACTGAACCGGCCCCAGGACAATGTGTTTGTTTAACAAATCTCTTCCCAGTCCAAGAAAATCATCAAAATATTAACAAACAATTAATAAAATACAGGAACAGATATGCACTTATCATTTCTCATCAGCACAATCACATCACCAGTATGTTTTGTTTCTCCCCCATTGCTCTTGCGTCAAGAAGCCCCTGGTGGGAATCTAAATACTGGACAGCATGTGACATTTCACTTCTTATGCAAATGTGTCCCTAATCCCTAATATAGGTTCTCTTTAAATGAAAATAAGTACAAAGAGAAAGAAAATTACAAAGACTATTCATATTCTCTGTGTAACTCTATCTATATACGTATGAGCAGTGTTGGGGAAAGTTACTTTTAAAAGTAATGCATTACAATATTGCAAGTAACTAAGTGTGTTCCATTGTGTTATTTTTGTTATTTTTCAGGCTGAAGGAAATGCAAATTCACGCCTGTACAGCTGCTAGAATGCAGAAGAATAGGACACTGGAGAAAAAAAGTTAAACACTCTTACTTCAGCAATAAAAACAAAAAACTGAAACACAAATGTAATTATCTAAAGTAATTTTTGCTTAATTAGTAAAGTTGAATTGGATCATTGAAAGTCAGCAGCAAAGACATTGGTTAATAAAGTTTGATTAAGTGCATAACGTGTATTTGTGTAATTTAAATATTTATATTATTATTGCAGGTTTGCGTAATATTATGAGTTTGCATGTTATTGTTTTTATTCATTTTGAAGAATGCTGAATCTGTTTTTGTGCAAGTGAGATGAGTAAATGCCTGATTATATTTAGTTTAGAACTACAATAAGCATCATGTTTTGACACAACGCCTCCGCACTTATTCTCCTTTCCCTCAACATTGGGTTAGTTTAGGTCACGAGAGCCGTCAGTCAATAAATGGGAAAACAAAGCAACTTCGGTTACTTATTTGAAAAAGTTTTTTTTGTTGTTGTTGTTGTTGTTGTAAATTTAAAAGTAATGTGTTACTTTACTAGTTACTTGAAAAAGTAATCGGATTACATAACTCCTGTTACTTGTAATGCTTTAGTCCCAATGCATTACAGATGCTGAGTGTATTGATCAATGGCATCATTCTGTGCTGAAATATTATGTGTAATGGCATTAAACTGCATTAAACTGTATAATGGCCTGTTGTCCCAGGCAAGTGATTTCCTACATAGCTTCACTAGATACTATTGTTGTTCTCAGATAAGTTTTTCGTTTTAATTTATTCATGTATTTGTTCAGCAGTCTTGTAATAAGTGGTTTATGTAAAGACAGTTGATCAATATCATAAAATAAACATATTCACTTCTTGCTCAGTGGGTCACACAGCTTTACCACACAGATATTGACAGTTGGACAGCTAAATAAATCAGGCTGTGTGATTTAGAAGTAGTTTATGGGGCAGATGTAAGGTACACTAATATTTCTGAGATAATAAAGATTTGACTGATATTTCCATGGCACACGTAGGTTGCTGAACCCGTGCTTACACAGAAGAAAGTCTAGGCACTGCTCCAGGACGGCTTGTATCGAGGCATTAATGTGTAAAAAAAATAAAAATTAAAAAAATAAATAAAGATGAGTTGCAATAAGCACTTTAAACGACCAACTAATTGATTTTAGCATTACATGAAATAACACTCTTGATTTTAATTAGCATGAAAAACTTCTTTGTAATTACCAATTTAGTCAGTTCTTTTATACAGTCAATATCAGGAGTCTTATTTAAAAGCCATGAAGTAAAAAGAAATCAATGGCTTGACTGCTGCCATCATGTAAAATATCAGTCTAAAATGATGCCACATCTTATGTAACAAGCAAGATGTTATTGTGAGGTTATTTTATTTTGCACCCATAGAATCTTGCACATACTGTATATGGACGGAAGACTTTTAACAGATTTAAGAAATGAATCAATAAAGATGGATAAGAGAAGTCACACCTGCTATAATAGGTCTAACTGCTGGATTAGAACTGTCTTTATGTATCTCAGGTAGAATATTGAATAATCGACTTTCAAAAAATTGAGAACCACTGCCAACTTTCCAGTGCGCATGTGTCGACTGCCTGTGTTTGTGCGGGGTATCAAACAGAGTATACTTTGAAAGGCTGTATGTTCAGTGTTACATATAGACATAGTGTTTGCATCTCAACTTAAGTTTCTTGGATTTGGGGCATTCAAAAGTTTCCAAATAGGACCTTACAAAAATAAGTTTAAAATATTTCAAGCGTTGTTCTGCATATCTTTTAGCAACAGTCACATTCATCAGATGAGCTGTCTATTATTTATGCAGCGTTCCTGTTGCCCTGTGAAAGAATGGAAAACTTTGGCCTTCGTATAGCAGCTTATCCCGTGATTTATGATAATTCAGGGATTACAGCACCTTATTTGTGTTATCTCTGCAAAACAGTATCTCCTTCCCATTAATCTTAAACCCTATAATTACCATGGGAATCCTTTACTGTTCATTAGCTTGCAATATTACTTAATGCACAGATGCATGCCCTGTTTGAAAAACAACATGGGCTTTTCCCTAATCAGTGTTACCTTTGAAAACTAAAATTCTGTTTGTTTTGGCCATGGTTTGTTTCTGCCATTTTTTTTCTATGGTGAAATACTGACTTAGTGACTCGGATGTGAATATTTAATACGCACATGAATTATTCAGTTAATTGTAAATAGCTTTGGAAATCTTTTGTCCTCTGTTTGCTTGAGATTTCCTCGTTTAGAAGCATCTCCCAGGGTGCTTTCAGCAACACACTTACTGTCAGCCTACAAACACTGCTGTACGGAGAACACTGAACTTGTTTGCCAGCATGTGACCTACTCCTGAAGGAACACATGAAGAACGCTGCCCAGATTTGCATTGACTCACAGTTTCAGAACAATCCTGGTGAATTTCAATTGAAAACCTGCTCACACTGATTAGTCACGTCCTTGTCACAAACCTGTATGGCTTCCCTTGTGAAAAAAAAAGTGTTAATTATATTGAATGTGCACTTTAGTACATTTCTTTAAAAACTGTACTTGCAGATAATGTTATATTAATGTAATGTATTTAACCATGTGGTGCTCTTCAGTCATTTTTGTGACTGAAAAGTTTTTATTTTTATTTTTTATATATATAATTTTTTACTTCATTGGAATGGTACGAAACTTGGTGAAAAACAAATCATGGACATAATTCGAAAAGGTTAAATGGGAGATTGTACTATTGGGAATGATTATCACACTAAAATGATTGGGAAAAGAATTTCATCTAGTGGAAGTGTTTGGTACTGCAGCCAAACACACTCTTACTGAAAGCTCTTTTTTTTTTTGAGATATCAACCTCAAATTTGCTCAAATATTTTATAAATGGATTGCAACTAAATAACATAAAAATGCATAAAAATAACATAAAAATACAAAATATTCAATAAAAACATTATCAAACTTAAATATAGTACATTCATTTCATTGAAATAAAAATAATAAAAAAATGGTAATTTTTCACTGCCACACGACGAGCACCAGAGAGTCAAGAGAGTTAACTTTCATGACTATGTTTCTTAGCACAATTAAACACACTTTTAAAATAATGTGCACTTTATAATATAGTTTTTCTGAATTGCTAAAACACTAAACCCCATTCTCTGAACCAAATTCCTAATAGCCTAAATCAATTTGTCGAATAAATCACTCTCTGGAAAACATTAAACAAGTTCAGGTAGTTAAAACACTGTATGCAAATCTCATGCACTCTTTTTGCAAAACTCTAAACACATTCTTACACTCACTCACTTACAGACACTCACTCACTCACTAAAAATGACTCAAAATGTTGCACTAAATGTTGATACCAACAATGGATGGAAACAATATAAGAGAGAGAGGAGGAAGAGGATGAGTATGAGAGTTGGTGAACAAAGAGGAAGAGGATGAGTATGAGAGTTGGTGAACAAGGAGGAAGAGGATGAGTATGAGAGTTGGTGAACAAGGAGGAAGAGGATGAGTATGAGAGTTGGTGAACAATGAGGATAGGGAAGAGCAGGTGTGGAGAATGTTGTCAAGGCTGGATCTAATTTAAGGTTTTTCCCTTTGTCTGCAGAGACAACATTGTTTGTGATGTGGACAAACTCCTCCGGCCGGATCAACATGAAGACATGATGCTGGAGCAGAATAAAATCTCTCTCACTGGCCTTGATTCTGCAGTTGCACAACTCTTCTGAGTGACTGTAACATGCTTTTCATTTAGAGCTTTTTACTGTAACCTTTTTGGCTTTTGCAATTGGGTCACTGTGTTTTTACAGTATGCAAAGTGCAAGTATACAGACATTCAATACTATACAATATTCAGTACAATACTATACTTACAGTGCATACAGTATACAATTTACTCACCTTACTACTGTAATTTTTAATTACTGTATTTTTAACGTAATTGCAAAATTTGTTTTACTTTACATCAAAAAATGGATATTGTAGCCGTGTGTTACGAGTGATCTATAGTGTTTATAATATTGACTCGCTGTGTGTATGATTGAAAACTGTTTGATTTTGAGCATAGATGAAATGGTTTTGAGGCGATTGTTTGATTTTGCCAGAAAAGTCAGAGATTCTCAGAATGTGGTTTGAAAATGTGGTTTTGTGTTTAAGGTATTGAGAAAGTAAGTGATGGTTTCAAGAAATGTGTTTTCGCAATTCAGAAAAACTGTAATGTCAAATTAAAGGTTTTACTTTAAAGTATGTTTAAAATCAATGTGCTTTACATGTAAAATATTTTTTTATAATATTAACTGTTATGTAATTAGATTTTACATTTAAACGTAATACTTTTAAATGTACTAAATTGCTACTTCATCATTACAAATGTGTGATTACAAATATATTTAAAAGACAATAGAATTATGAAATTAATTATAAAGATGTGCATTTAATATAAGTTAAACTAAAATACATTTTCGTGTAATTGCAATTAACACGCAGTTCCCATAAATGCATTCTTTTTAAAAATATGCTAAAGTGTACTTCTTTTTCACAAGGATTTTTTTCTTCTTCTGTGGAACATAAAAGGAGAAATATCGAAGAACAGACTGGCCATTTTTTTCATCAAATGAAAATGAATAGAAAATACATATGTCAAGCTAAAAAATACTTTAAACATGACGTCTATTTTGACATAAACTGTAATGATCAATTGTAATCAATATGGTTGTTTCTCATTGTCCTCAAAGGTAAGGTCACCTTTACTCTGTGTTGCTCCAGCTACAAAAATTGACAATTCTGACTCGTTCCTTTCACAGATGTTTTGTTCACATGTTGATTTTATTGCTCCATGTGGACCTCAGCAGTTTACATGAAAGTTTAGAGATGACACAAAGTATATGTTTCCTTTGAGGAAAGAAGGAAGAGATGGCGGAGAGAAAGCCAAGAAACTTGATGAAATACACTTCTGCTCCATTAAACAATTGGCAGCTTCCTGCTAGTCCTGCCAATTGATTTACTTAATGTTGGTTGCTGCAGTTCATTATGCAGGCCTGTCTTCATGCGTCTGATATGCGGCCTCACTGCTGTTAGAGAAACAGATGGTCAGCAAACCCAATTAACCTTTTCCATGCTGTGCTCTGGTCTAGCATACCCATCACACACACACCAGACCTTGTTTATGTACACAAAATCTTAATTATGTACATCTAAAACATGTAATACATACTGTGTACTGATAGGTAAAAGAGCATTCTAAATATTCACTCTAGACAATCAAGAAGTCATTGAAGGAATACTTACCCCCAAAAATGAAAATTCTGTCATCATTTACTCACCCTCCTGTCCTCCCAAAGTGAGCGTGTCCCTTCAGAAGACTTTAATTAAACCGCTCGATTCATGTGGATTCATCAGAAATATGTCAGGTTTCATTAAAAAAAAACCACCATATTTTGTGTTAGAGATTTGCAGCAGAGCCAGCATCTGTATCTGTAACAATCTCTAAATTATTTGTTTCAGAACTGAGGAGAGTGATGAGGGCCCAGCAGGAACGGCTTAATCAACTTACTCAAAAGTTTAAGGCAACTCCAGTCTCAGAGTGTGGGAAGCCACCCTAGGTGCTAGGTCCTATCATTTCTAGGCGATGCAATCAGCCTGGGCATATAGTTTGGAATAGTGCATTAGTACAGACTCAGTTTAGAGATTAGCAGGCTCATCCTGCAACCCTGTGAACCGATGAGCCACAGTTCAGAAGGGATAGGCCTTGGCTCTATGGCTCATGCCCCCATTAGTGATGGACTTTCCACTCTGTTGGGTATTTGCCCATCTGTCATAGTTAATATGGGTGGGGTTAATGTTCCATGCTTATTGGATATGGCTCTATGGTAACCACTGTCACAGAGAGCAAGAAGATCTTCAGCACCTCACCATAGAGGAGCAGAGTCAAGTGAGGAGTCTGTTATGTAAATTTAGATATTTATTTTCAGCAAATGATTCTGATTTGGGGTGTATCAACCTGCTTACACATGAGATCCCACTCCTTTTGCATCCCTTCTTTTGATTATGCTTCTGTCAAAGAACACGTGCAACAACTGCTTGCAAGTCATGTGGAAAGTAGTATTCCCTTTGCTTCCCCCATAGTTGTTGTTAAGAAAAAAAAGATGGTAGAATGTGGCTGTGACAGTTAAATCACAGCCTTATTGACAGTTAAATCAGAGGACTAGGAAGGATGCCTTCCCTTTGCCCCACATTGAGGAGACCTTGGATGCCCTTTCTGGGGCTCAGTGGTTCTCAACAGTAGATTTGGTAAGTGGGTATAATTAGGTTCCTGTGGCAGAGCAAGACAAGTGTAAGACTGCTTTCTGCACACCCTTTGGGCTATTAGAGTTTAATCGGATGCTCTTTGGGTTGTGCTGTGCCCCATATACTTTCCAGCGGTTGATGGAACACATGTTTGGGGATCAATGGTTACAAACATTGCTGTTGTATTTGGATGACATTATTATTGTCTCGTCCACAGTAGCACAACATTTTGAGCTATTGCAGTTGGTGTTCAGTTGTTTGCAGCAGGAGGGCTTAAAGGCCAAGCTAGGGAATTGCTGTTTCTTTTTTTCCCAACAGGAGGTTCACATCTTGGGGCATGTTGTCTCAAAAGAAGGAGTTTCTACTGATCCAGGTAAAATTACTACGGTGGCAGAGTGAAGGCAGCCTAGCAATGCTGCAGAGTTAAGATCCTTTTTGGGTTTTGTGAGTTACTATAGGAGCTTTTTTAAAGGGGTTTGCCAAGCTGGCTGCCCCTCTGCATCACCTAGTAGAAGAGCTGGTCAGCACAAAGAAAAAGAGGGGCTCAGGCAGAAACATTGAGAGCTGCTGGTCCGCAGAGTGTGAAGGGTTCTAATGTCTTAAGGAGAAATTGATAGCAGCTCATGTGTTGGCATATGCCGACATTGCTAAGCCCTTTGTACTTGACATTAATTCTAGACATTTGGGACTAGGCGCAGTGCTTAGCCAGGAGCATAGTGGGAGGTAATGGCCAGTGGCTTATGCCAGTCGAGGGCTTAGGCCTGCAGAAAAGAATATGGAGAATTATAGCTCCATGAAGTCCGAACTTCTTGCACTTAAATGGGCAATGGCAGAAAAATTCAAGGATTATCTCCTGGGCCATCATTGCACGGTCTATACAGATACCAACCCATTGAGCTACCTGTATTCTGCTAAGTTAGGTGCAACCGAGCAGCGCTGGGTGACCCAGTTGGCAATTTTTGATTATGAG
The DNA here is from genome assembly GCF_963993115.1 of Abramis brama. Taxonomy (NCBI): domain Eukaryota; kingdom Metazoa; phylum Chordata; class Actinopteri; order Cypriniformes; family Leuciscidae; genus Abramis; species Abramis brama. The sequence goes on from NC_139977.1 coordinate 1,692,992, forward strand.
ATCAAGCATCGGCCTTTTCAGCGTTTTAATGGAAATGCTGACTCATTGCTGAGGCAGTATTCCTCTTGTATTTCCACACAGTCCTCTGGTACACTGTTGCTCAAGACTCTCCGCACAGCTGACATCCGCCAGGAGATGGGAAGCGAGTTGGTAGATGTGGAACAACATGCTATTGCTGTCTTCTCATTTCACTCTGAGGAAGAGCTCCAGCGGATGCAGCTGAGTGATCCACAATTGGGGGTATTTCTTATGGTTTTTCAAGGAAAAAGTACCCATCTAAAGTGGAGCGGCAGTCAATGTCTAAGTCATGGCTGGAGCTCTTGCGACAATAGGGCCAATTGTTCTTTAAGGAGGGATTGCTGCACCGCCTCCTCCAACTTCCTGATGGTAGGGTGGAGGTAGATCTATTGGTATTACCAGTTTTGTGGGATGAGGTATTCAGGCAGTTACATGATGAGTTAGTTTGTAGAAGATGCTATTTGCCGAGCATGAGTTCCTTTGTTTAAGAACATAATCATAATTGTAGGCAGTGTAGGCATTTCAAAGTCCAGTTATCCAGTAGCACATGCTCCCATGGGCCACTTGTTTGGCATCTAAGCCCAACCAAATATTGGTCATTGATTTTACTTTCTTAGAACCATCTAGTGAAGGATGGGAGCATGTCCTAATTATGCTGGATATATTCTCAAAATACATATTGACGGTGCCAACTTGGGACCAGAGGACAACCGCTGTGGCAAATGTTCTGGTCCAGGAATGGCTCTATAATTTGGGTGTGCCAGCCAGACTTTCTGATCAGGGTCGGAATTTTGAGAGTGCATTGATATCCCAATTGTGTCATCTTTATGGAATTCAGAGGACTCACACGACTCTGTATCATCCTTAGGGGAATAGATAGTGTGAACGCAACATTGGAACACTGCATGATCTCCTTCGATCCCTTCGGCCCGAACAGAAACGTTCCTGGACTCAGCACTTGGCACATGTAGTCTTTACATATTGATGTAGACCACTTGCCATCATACCACGAGTGAGTCTCCCAATTGTTTGTACAGACTCTGCGGTTGCCTGTAGATTTTCTGCTGGCAGGGGTGGAAGATCCAGCCATGGGTAGTATGGAAGATTGGGTAGTAGGCAGCAGGAGGGGTTAAGAGTAACCTATAGAAGTATAAAGGCCCATCTTGAAGCAGCTGCAGAACATAGGAAGACTTTGTATGACCAGACGATAAGCGGTCAAGCCTTAACCCTCTGGGGTCTAAGGTGTTTTTGGGGTCCTTGAGATGTTCTGACATGCTCTTACATTTGTGCTTTTTTCAGTTGCTTATAAACATATTAATGGCAAAGGTGTAATTACACTCTATTTAGCACAAACAGGGCTACCATAATATGTGAGCAACATAATGTTTATGCATGGTTATTGAAAAAACTAAAAATGAAAATGTCTGAAATAAGGCCACAAAACATATACTAAATATGTGTCCACAAGACTTCTGAATAATGCATTGTGTCGCCTAGAGTTTTTTCTTCAAAATGATGTGAAAATCATCCTGCCTAATCATTCACATAAAACAATACATTGATCTAAGTTTTGTAAGACACTTTTTGTTTGGAAAGGCAATATGCCGGTGGGCGTGATTCACACCTGAGGAGACAATGGGCCCCCACATAATGAGGCTGCATACTTAATGAGCCTTTCATTCAGGTCTGTGACTGAGCCACAAGAAAGAATGCAAGGACAATATATATATATATATATATATATATATACAGTGCAATGCATAAGTGAATACACCCATGCTAAAGTTGACTAAAAAGAGGAATAAAAAATCATATTTTGGAAATTGAACTTAATGCCTTAATTAAAAAAATTAGGAAAAATCCAACCTTTAAGGACACCAATTTTCTTTGTGAATGAATAATGTATCGTAAATAAATAAATGTTCTTCCTTAAAATACATGGTGCATAAGTGAGTACACCCCTATGTTAAATTCCCATAGAGGCAGGCAGATTTTTATTTTTAAGTATTTTTTTATTTTATTTTTTAGGATACTATGCATCCTGATAAAGTTCCCTTGGCCTTTGGAATTAAAATAGCCCCACATCATCACATAGCCTTCACCATACCTAGAGATTGGCATGGGGTACTTTCCATAAGATCATCTCTCAATGCAAATCAAACTAGCTTTTAGGCTAACTGAAATAAAACCATGCCAATCTCTAGGTATGGTGAAGGCTATGTGATGATGTGGGGCTATTTTAATTCCAAAGGCCAAGGGAACTTTATCAGGATGCATAGTATCCTAAAAAAAAACAACAAAAAAAAACTTAAAAATAAAAATCTGCCTGCCTCTATGGGAATTTAACATAGGGGTGTACTCACTTATGCACCATGTATTTTAAGGAAGAACATTTATTTATTTACGATACATTATTCATTCACAAAGAAAATTGGTGTCCTTAAAGGTTGGATTTTTCCTAATTTTTTAAATTAAGGCATTAAGTTCAATTTCCAAAATATGATTTTTTATTCCTCTTTTTAGTCAACTTTAGCATGGGTGTATTCACTTATGCATTGCACTGTATATATATATATATATATATATATATATATATATATATATATATATATATATAATTGGTTCACAATTGTTGTTGTTTTTTCCACAAATTGTGCTTGCAAATTGTATAATATCCAAGGTAAACATTTCTAGTAATTGTGCAGTTAATTGTTCTCATACTGTATTTTCAGATTTGGAATATATTCTCTACCCAAATGTGTCACTAATAAAGCATAATAAAATTATTTAAAGAGAAGGCTTATATTGACCTTTTAAGATTTTGTTTACATCTATCCTTGTATATATATATATATATATATATATATATATATATATATATATATATATATATATACATATATATATATATATATACATATATATATATATATATATATACATATATGGGCCATTCTACAGAATTGGTGCAAACTGCTGTCCCTCATCCAAAAAACACATTTGAAAAGCATTTAATTATTAAAATCTTAGATGTTTACTAAGATCCTTCAATTATCTATTGAAACCCACAATAATATTTAAGATTTCAGTAAGCTTTATATATATAAAATCATCATTTATGGGCTACTTTCAATTAGGAGGTGGCTGTCCCAAACCCTAACCCCTAAATTTCAACTTGTGAAAATGATATTGAAAATATTTTTGCAAATTTTTCCATTCTTGTAAAAAAATATATATATTTTTGTTATTAAAAAAAAAATGAAACTTTATCTAAAAAAAACGTGTCCTGCATTTTCATGTCACTACCAAAACAGTGAATGTTGTAGTCCATTGACTGAGACTGATTTTAACCACAGCCCTACATTTTTGATCAGGAAATATTCCTGTGTCCCTCTCTATCATGTGCTATATGGAGAGTAGATTGATCCCATCATTTTGAGGTAAATGTGTTCTAAAGTCTAAAAATCTGTGTGTAACTTTAAGGAATGTCACTACCAAACTCATTTTTTCTGCTATTGAGAGAACTTTTTTGGATGTTATTCCATAAAATTTAGTTGTTATATTTGTTCAACTGTTCTGACCAGTGATTGCTAACCATGTGCTGATTAGCATCTTCGAGCTAGGCTCAAAAGTATCTAAAATTGTCACTACCAAAACAGTCACAACCGAAACATGTTGAAGTTTCGGTTGTGACATTATTGTTTTGGTAGTGACAAAAGGGAACACATAATCCTTTATTTGGAGGAATAAACTACATTTTAGTACAGTTATGCACATAATTACTACTGTAGTATGTTTTAGTAGTGTTTTAGTGTTTTAGTATGCAAGATTCTGTTAAAATTCTGTAATGAGATGAGGTTACAATTACTTAAAGGTAGGGTATGTGGATCACTGAATTATCTGACAGGGAGCAAAGACATGTCAGAAAAGCAAAACAATACACACACACACACACACACACACACACACACACACACACACACACAGTTCAGTGGTTCTGGAGATTTATCTGAATGAGGAAAATTATTCTGAAATTAATGTTTTACTAGTGCAAAATGCCCGTACAAAATCAGTTTTTGTGTGTGTTTTTAGTAATTGTTGGTTTGGTGTGTTTGAGTGCTCATTGTTACAATTACACAGCAAAAGTTCAGTGACATTTTTATTTGTGCATGGTAGAAAGCACAAAGTGAACTCCAAGAAAACGCTATGCTTGAGCAAACAGCTTGTGAATAGGCTACTACAAATGATGCCCGTGAAAGAGACTGTGAACGCACTGAATAGGATATGTTTAGTTGGTGAATAGCATAAGCTACTATTACACAGTAGCGATAACGTTAAGCGCACCAGAATGAAATATAATATTCAGAAGTAAACAGCATAGCTGACTTACAGATTCAGTTTACATCCACAAATGAATAAGCACGTCGATTCAGGGAGCAGTGCAAAGTGCCCGTGCAAAATCAGTTTTTGTGTGTGTTTTTAGTAATTGTTGGTTTCTTGGTAAAGAAAACACATTTTTACTCAAATTAATCAAAATGGATTTATCACGTTTTGGAACCAAACTATAATATTCAGAAGTAAACAGTGTAGCTGACTGAGTGTTTATGTCAGAATGTTTATTTTTAAACCACAACCTTCTAAAAATGATATATTTAATGGTATCTTTAGCATTTCTCATCCAAACAACGTCAAACTTGGCACTGCACTTACTCGTGCCCGTGGCGAGACACCTATCGAGTTTGAAATCCATCGGACTAACGGTTCGAGAGATATGCGAATAACAGACACACACACACACACACACACACACACACACACACACACACACACACACACACACACACACACACACACACACACACACACACACACACACACAGACAGACGTTTCTGTAATTTATAGATAGATGTAAACACACACACACACACACACACACACACAGTTCAGTGGTTCTGGAGATTTATCTGAATGACTCATAAGCAAAATGTTGAAAATGTGAAAATAAAACAAAGTGGTTCTGAAACAGTCTACATTGTAAGTTGTTGTTTTTTTTTTTAGGAAGAAAAATCTATGAGCATACCTCTTCTCACTTGCACCTCAAGACCCAAAGTATAGAATAGCTCAGAAGAAAAGAACAGAAGTGTTCTTATAAGATATTTACTGTCAGATGTGTGTCTGCTATATGTACTGACTGCATATGTGCATCATAGTTATTACCTGGTGAAATACTTATTTGCAGCTGTATCATATAAAAAATCATACATTGTGATTTCTGGATTTTTTTTTTTTTGATTATGTCTCTCACAGTGGACATGCACCTACGATGACAATTTCAGACCCCTCCATGATTTCCAAGTGGGAGAACTTGCAAAATAGCAGGGTGTTCAAATACTTATTTTCCTCACTGTATATATTTTTAGCATCAAACAAGCAACGTAATTCCTTTTCACTGTAATACAAATTTATTAAATATTAAAAGACAAGATTAAAAAAAAATATTGCACAACTGCTTAGTTGTCTTACTTTTTTCCATTTTATTGTTCTGTATAAATAGCCCCTAAGAAAAGTTTTGGCTAATCAACCGAGAGTTCGAGTTTATGTGACGGTTAGTTTACCCAGCTTTCTGGAATGTACCTGGTATGCCTCAAACCATCATATTCATCTACGCTGAAGAGCTGAGCCAAAGTCCAACTTGCATAATTACAAAATTTTTAATTTGAACTTTGACTTTTGAAGCTTCTAACATGCCTAAAGACTTTTGCAAAGTACCGTACAGTACACAAGTTCCGTCTCTGCAATGCTGTCAAAACTATATGTCCTTGCCAGTTGCTAATTAACATGCAATGAAATACGTTCATGAAAACTGTATGTTAACTGAAATTAATCAATATTGCATACTTGGTAGCAAAATATTACTTCTCAAAAACAGCTCTTTCATACACCCGATGACCTTCATTAGTGGGTTTTGAGCTAGACTCTAGGATTACTGTTCTCCAGTAGCTGCTTGTTCCACCAATTTCTCATGACCTGAGCATGGAAAATAAAAGTCCAAGAGGCCAGTTGAAACAGCCACCCAATTATAGACTGGAAACCTGCCAAGATGATTGATGATGCTTTGAACGTCCTTGATATCCTCCTATAATGCTGCCTGGGCTTTTCAGCAAACACCTTTAGTGAGCTTTGAACTCTGTACTTATAAGAGGTTCACGTTTTTTTTGTACTACACTTGTTGTCTAGCACAGATTGGCCAGGGGTCAACAACATGACCAACTGATTGAGTGGTTTCCATATAGGGACTGTAATGTTGAAGCAAGTATAGTATGTCTTATTTTAACATGGTTCACTACATGCCATATAGTATGAATGTACAATTCGTGTTACATGCGAAATAACCACCTTGTAAAATAGTTAAGTTTTCCCATGAGATTGGGCTGGTAATTTCTAAAGTTTGCAGAGTCTTTCTCAATGTCAGTGACATTCCCTTGTTGAGGAAGTAATCCTTTACCAGCCCTGAAATAAGTTCAAATACATGAATACCTGAATGGATAGAAACCTTGTTTATTGTCACCAAACTTCAACAAGAGGTGCCTATTTCTGAGCATACAAAATGTGTTTTAGTAGGAAAAGAGGGAGTAGTTTGTGATGTGCCACAGGATTGAGAAGAGATCAGCTCTGGTCTCACCCAGCGTGAAGTGTTTTCCATTACAGTGAACATCAATGCGGTTGTGTGCTTGGCTCTCTCTGCACCCACCCAAAATCATAGGCGTTAGAGCAATGACCACACAAAGGGGAGGCTGACGGGATGTTTTTCTATTCTTCTTCTTCTTTTTTTTTTTCAAAAGCAATTGTTCTGCCCATTCCTGCTCCTCTCTCTCTCACCTCCTCAGAGTAAGTGTGGACACCCTCTGCTGCACTCCTCCACGTCCTGCCTTTGTCCTGAAACAACTCCCATGACACGCAGCCGGGAGACTGATCGACACTGGGTCCACTGCTGAGGGACATGGAGCAGAGAAAATAGCCTTCCTCCCATAAAATTAAGCTCCACTGGCAATGAAGCCAGAGAGAGAATGTTAGAGGGAGATTGCAGTGGAAAAGAAGCATCACCTGTGTGATCGAGATTCAGCTTGTAGCCGGTATAGCATTAAACTCTCTTACTGAGTACACAGCAAACAGAATCACACAAACAGCACAAATTAGATGAATGCATTCACAAAACAGTAAAAAAAGGCAAGACGCTACGGTGTGCAGTACATTTTAGCTGCAAATGAGATGAGCGTGGGGATTGCTTATTAATATTAATATACATTCCCTGTCATTTGAGGTGTAACATAAAGCTTTTGTGCTTCAGTAATTGTTGGGAATATGCATGTCGCTGTCTTCTGGTTCCAGTGGAATACTTGCACTGAATTTAGTGACGTATTTACAAGGGATGCAACAGTACAGTTAGCCCACGGTTCAATACATACCTCGGTTTTTTAACCACGGTTTTCAGTTCGGTTTTGATGGCTTGACACATAAGAGTGTTTTTTCTGTTATTCTATGCTTAGGCAATAGAAACAGTAAGAGGTTAAGGAGAAAAAAATACGATTTATTGCAATACTCGGTAACACTTTATAATAACTGCATGCTATTAATCATTAGTTAAGCATTAGTAAACAGTTCATTCATGATTTATAAAGCATTAATAGACATTAATTAGCAGTTTATAAATACAGCTATAAATGCTTTATTCTTGATTTATAAGCATATCTATAATGTATTTAATAATTGTATTTTCATACTTTATTAATGATCAGTTTATCATTTCTAAATGAAGTATAGCATTATTTACAAACCAGTTACATTATTTACCATTATTTACAAACTAGGTGTTGTCATTGATTAATAAGATCACTTAGAAAGTGTAAGTAAATGTTGTAGATGCAGGGAGTTATAAAGCATTTAGTAGTGGTCAGTTCACTATTTTTGTGAGCTCATCTAAAGTGAGGACTAGTTATGCCTTGTAAAGCATTTATAAAGGAGATTTAAAGGCTCATTTTTCTTCTAAACAGAAAAAGGAAACAAACACAACACAGAGATACAGAACATAGAAATATTAACAGCCTTTAAATCTCCTTTATAAATGCTTTACAAGGCATAACTAGTCCTCACTTTAGATGAGCTCACACAAATAGTTCACTGACCACTACTAAATGCTTTATAACTACCTGAATTAACCCTGAATTACAGTAGAAATACATGTTAATAAACCATTTATTAACACACTAAGTAACTATTAATATATGTTTGAATAATAATATGTATTTAAACAGTTTATTAATCATTTACTTACACTTAAGTGATCTTATGAACCGCTGACAACTCCTAAATAACCGGTTTGTAAATAATGCAATACTTCATTTAGAAATTATAAATTTATCATTAATAAAGTATGAAAATACAATTATTAAACACATTATAGATATGCTTATAAATCAAGAACAAAGCATTTATAACTGTATTTATAAACTGCTTATTAATGTCTATTAATGCTTTATAAATGACGAATTAACTGTTTACTAATGCTTAACTAATGATTAACAGAGTGCAGTTATTATAAAGTGTTACCCAATACTCCTTTATTTTACTTAAAAGCTAAGAAAAGTCCACTAGTTCCTAGTGTATTGTATAATATAAAATGAACACTGACATCTCACAGCTGCTGGTAGCCCATGTACAAACTGGGGAACACATAAATTCCTAAATTTTGAAAATAAACATACATGTTAAGTTAGTAAACATAAATTGACCATTTCAAATAAACATATTTGTACTTCAGTAAACATAAATAAACAATCTTAATTAAACTTAAAGTGTAAGTTGCAGGTTAACCACCACAGCCAATTAATGTGTAAATTAAAGTGCTCTGTATGTATATATTTAATTATTTCTGTCTTAAAATGCGTTAAAATAACATTTATTGGGGTTTCTTCAAAGGTAGCGTGTTTTTTCAGTAACTGGTGATGACGTAGTAAGAGGAACTCGCAACCCATACTCTGCTAGATTCTTACTGTATTATGGCTATTTGGAGAACGACTGAGGATGTGGGAAACCATCAAATTCTTTATGGACCACAGCCCTACGTGAGAGAGGGGAGGAAATTGCCAGGACCCATGGCACTCAAAGAGTTATTAATGCTTGGTGTGAGGAGAATGAGTGGAGGGTTGGCCAGGTGTCCTGGTGAGTAACGTTAGCTACGTTAGAGCTAGTCTAGGCTAGCCTGGTGCAAACTTAACCCGGATAATATAAGGGAACAAGCCAGTCTTTTCAAAAGTTTGCCGTCATGTAGAATAGCAAGGAGGGACAACGACTGAAGACATTATTTACTTACATGCTGTCAGTCCAAATCAGAGCTGTAGAGATGCACACACTGCACAGGCACCAATCGCTAGTCTCATCGACGCCTCAAACGTCATGTAATACCCTTCCTCAATCCACGCCATTTCTCATGATTTAATTAGCGATGTTTATTGTCAGAAAAGAAAAAGAGAGATCGATGTCCCCATCACTGTGTTTGTGTGGGCTATGCCACCCAGTTGAATCAGCAGTGGAGAGTGTGTGCTGCCGTGAGGTGAACGCGTTTTGGAGTTTAGTGGAACAGCTCGACCTGCGACCGGCTGATCTGACGTGCCTGAACCCGCTTGTTTTGCGAATAGCTTATTCTCATTTCAGGCAGGATCACGGTCCCCTTTAAGTCAGCACACACGAGTATGTTTACAGTTGAGTTATTTTATCCATATTTTTTTTATCAAATAAAACATACAATCAACTTTTCTGTAGTTATGTAAGGCATCTATAGCTGCTAGCGTACGGTAACTCTACTAGCGAGTTCCTCTTATGACGTCACGCCCCATCTAGTGGAAGGGAGCGGGAGCGGTTAAAACCACTGTTAAAAGTGCCAACTTTTCATATTATATTCAGCATTTTGGTATAAAAAACAATGGTGGGCGGTTCTTATCTTTATGTTTAATAAACACATTGCATTATCTTCGTGAAAAATTTAACCTGCAATTTACACTTTAACAGTATCCTTCATTCAGAATGTAAAGTGCAATTTCACTTAGGTCAGCTATCTATTCCTGTATTTTGAGGTTCTTCTGTAAAAAGATAAGCCTGTCAACATTCTCTGCAGCAAGGCGAGGTTGCATGTCTTTTCATAGAGGTCGGGAATTATCTCGGTGCTGAAAAAAGTGCGAGACGGTAGTCTGTAACGTGGATCGAGTGCTTTTATAAGATGACAAAAGCCCGCATCTCCAATCACCGAAAATGGCTGCAAATCTTTGGCAATGAACACCCCCACTGGCTTTGTTATTTTTATGTGTCTCTCGGAACCAGTTGGGTATGCATGCTGGAAGGATTCAGCGAGGGACTGTTGTTTTTTGGAGGACTTTATTACCTGCTCTGCTATCCTGCCTTCAGACAGTGATATTGCTGGGTGATGGCGCCGCAGATGTGCAGTCATGTTGGAAGTGTTTCCGTTTGAGTAGGCTACACGTGTAAAACAATGCTTGCACACAGTCATTTTTTTGTTAACCATTTTTTCTTCCTCGGCATTATACTCAACGGCAAAACCGAAATGTCCCCACAAGACGTCGGCGCTTCCTCGTACTGTAGCCTCACTTCACCGCCGCTCGCCATGTTAAAGTGTGGAATGAGGGTTAAGCGCCCCCTAACTTTAGAGCATAGTGATTGAATATTTACTGGCGGGGAGGAGTTTCCTCATCTCAGCTCATAGACTTACAGGCACACACAAACAGTCAATTCAGAGAGAAATAAAACACACATAAATTATTTAAACGTAAAACCGAAAAAAAAAAACGCAATTCACAAGCGCGTATTGAACCGTGGATGTCGTACCGAACGGTTCAATATTATATTGAGAATTGTGGCATCCTTAGTATTTACATTGTCAAATAATGCGGCTCGCTAGTTTCCACTGGTAAAGGTTTTCAATGTGCTGTTGTAGCCTAGCCAAGATGATTTAAAAATCTGGACATTTTTCACAGAAAAGAGGAGAGATGTGCCGATCATTACTGTGTATAGGATTTTCCAAACTCAATGGAAGTTTTAATCTAGTCCAAGCCGATCTTAGAAAGCAGTGGCAGTGTGTGTGTGTGAAAGAGACATTATAAAATAACTTTATTTGGATTAAACGTGTTTTAATCTGTTAGGAATAATCTGAGTTTGTGTTATGTTGGGATGGGCTTTATTATGTTTCAGTTCTGTGCCTCTGTGTTTCAGTAAGTTTCCTAGATTTCAAATGGTTTGATTAAGTTGTCACAAGTGTTTCACATTTCTTTGATTGGTTTGTTCTGTCTATTTAAGCCCTGTGTTTCATTTAGTTCATGGTCAGTTCTACTTCAAGTCGGTTGTTCTGTTTCTGAGTTCCTTTAATTAATAAAACGAAGAATGCTGCATTTAGATCCTTTTCTCCTCGTTATTGCAACCAATGTGTGACAGAAGAACTGACCCAATAATATGGATTTAGCAGCAGAACCAATCCCTGGAGGAACACACACCGGCTTTCCTGGACCTTCAGCATCTGTTCCACTATGACGACGCCAGCCTGTGTGTTTTTTCGGGTTAGGGTTTCTGGCCTGTGGGGAATTTTAAGGAGGGTGTGGAGTGGGTACTCCTACACAACGGTTCCCCATTCACCATCCACGAGAGCAGAGCATCAGCCATTACCACCAGCCCAGCCACCACAACACAAGCCCACCGCAGACATTGAGCCAGAGCCAAGACCGGGCCAAAGATCGCCTGATCAGGAGTGTGTTTCCCGAAAGCATCGTTAGCCAACTATGGTCACAAGTTCTGTTGGTATCAGCAGTTCAACGAGTCTGTGTTTCCTGAACCCTTACGAAAAAGAAGTTTATTCAAGTGTTCTATTAGTATACTTCTTTTAAACTGAAAATAGAGAGTATACTTTCAGTCTTCATTTTATATACTTCTCAGAAATATACTTTATGTACTTCTCAGAAATATACTTAAAATCGCACTTAAGTGTACTTGACTTATACTGAGAGAAAAGTCCAAGTATATTTGGCCTGTACTTGTACTCAATCTTTTGATTAAGGTATACTTAAAAGTATTATTAAGTATTCAAAGTATACTCGGCTTGTAGTTGTGTTAGCTCTTTTGATCGAGTAGCCTATTAAATATACTTTTTTTTTTTTTTTTTTTACATAGTTTTTCATATACAGTCTTATGAATCTTACATTGTTTGAAAATATTGATTAGAATATTGATATAAAACAGATATGTTTCTAATTCTGCGTATCTGAATTTTTGGGTAGGCTAGTCCTGTCACAGTGTCTGGTTTGTGTTCCCTGGTTACCACTAGATGTCCTCCTTCCCCCACGGTGTCTGTCACATTAGGAACTGCATTACCCACAATCCTTGTCTGCTCTCATCACTGTTCATTGCACCCAGCTGTTCCCCATCATGATCGTTAGTTTCTGTGTTTAAATACCCTGCCTGTTTAGTGTCTGTCACGGAGTCCTTGTATTGTGTCACCCGCATCTCAGAGTCTGTCTTGGTTAGTTTATTTGTTTGTTTCTTGTTTTGGACTGATTTACTTGGATTATGACCCTTTACCTGTTTGTGGATATGATTACGGATTACCCTAAATAAAGCTGCTATTGGAATTCACCTTTTCGTGTGCGCGTCGTGACAAGTCCACTGATAGTGTATATAGGAATTTACTCTGATTCTACTTTACTCTTTCCCCACCATTGACTGAATTTTCCAGCTATCCATGTTTTCACTGGTATACGGTAGGGGGCGCTATGACACATCTTCTAGTACAGAATCTCCGGAAGGAGAAGAAGAAGAGGCTGAAACAAGTGATAGAAGATTGCTCACTCAAATGTAAAATAATGTGATCATCAAACATTAAACAGCGTGTAAATCAAAACTGCTTAATGTTTCCAAATGAAATGAAGCGTAACCCATGACGAGAAAACGACTGTGAAGCTTTAGGGCTGTTGGACTCGATCTACTCCATCTGTGTTTTGATCATCGTTCTGGATCTGATCAAGGCGTAGTCTTTGACAAAAATGAGATTTTCTCAACTTTTTTGTTTAAAATGTTGCCTTTCTTTATGAAACTTACCAACATTCAAGTGTTGATAAAAAAGGCATGAAGCTAATAAAATGTTTTTAAAATGAAAGTACAGTTAAAGGTATTTTTCAAGTATAAAAAATAATATCTACATTTGAACATAGTAGTATAGGCCTACTGCAAGTGGAAAAATTATATATAAATAGTAAACTATAAGTATAATATTATGTTCACTTAAAGAAAACTTACAAGTATACTTGCAGTATAAACTACTAAACTAGTAGTTTACCGAGAGTACACTTCAGTTTGTAAATCTCCTTTGTAAATGCTTTACAAGACATAAATAGTCCTCACTTTAGATGAGCTCACACAAATAGTTGAAAATAGTTTTTTTTTTAAACTGACCACTACTAAATGCTTTTTAACTACCTGAATTAACCCTGAATTACAGTAGAAATACATGTTAATAAACCATTTATTAACACACCAAGTAACTATTACTATATGTCTGAATAATAAGATGTATGTAGGCTATGTACATTTAAATAGTTTATTCACACTTTCTAAGTGATCTTATGAACCACTGACAACTCCTAAATAAATGATTTGTAAATAATGCAATACTTCATTTAGAAATGATAAATTGATCAATAAAGTATGAAAATACAATTATTAAACACATTATAGATATGCTTTTAAAACAAGAATGAAGCATTTATAGCTGTATTTATATACTGCTTATTAATGTCTATTAATGCTTAATAAATGATGAATGAACTGTTTACTAATGCTTAACTAATGATTAATAGCGTGGAGATTATAAAGTGTTACCGCTCTGGCTTCTCCCGCCTTCATCTCCGCCCCGGCCCTGCCTGTACGGTGGAAGGTTAGGGATAATCTGGGTGTAAGGAATGATAGGGATAATCTGAGTTTGTGTTATGTTTGGATGGGTTTTGTATTATGTTTCAGTTCTGTGCCTCAGGGACAGTTTACACAACACCGTTTTCAACTCAAAACTCAAAACTTGTTAATGCGTTTTGGCCGTTTATTTTTACATGACAACTGCGTTTTGGGGTGGCTGAAAACACAAATTTTTAAAACCGAGTTTCAGAGAAAGCGGTCTCCGTGTAAACAGCAAAAACGAAAAACAAATCTCTGAAAATGATGACGTCATGCACATGCGTATTACATGTTCAGTCTATAGTGTTTCATCGCCATCTATTGGCCTGGCAGCAGAATACAGCGTTTTCAGTCGTTTTTGTGAATTCGTGAGAATGGGATCGTTTTGACAATGTTGTCGTCTGTACGCGGAAAACTCAAAGGAAAAACTTCTCCGTTTTAAGCATATCGTTGTCGTGTAAACGTACCCTTAGTTTTCTCTCATTTCTCTGTTTCAGTTAGTCTCCTAGGTTACAAATGGTTTGATTAAGTTGTCACATGTGTTTCACGTTTCTTTGATTGGTTTGTTCTGTCTCTTTCTTTCAGTTCATGGTTAGTTCTAGCTTGTGTTTTAAGTTGGTGGTTCTGTTTCTGAGTTCTTTTTGTTAATAAAACGAAGACTGTTGCATTTATGTCCTTATCTCCTCATTATTGCAACCAATTTGTAAGTTTGTCAAGGAGTTTGTGTCCTAGTCGTAGGTCACTGTGTGTGCGTATATCATGTGATTGCGGTGCTGATGAGGGACGAGTGTCCGTGATATTATTATACAGTATTGTGGAATTCCCAGCCATGCCATTACCAAAGGAGATGCAATGCTTGGCCTTTTTTTATGTTGCTATGAAAGAGAAAGGATTTTTTTTTTTTTTTTGTCTACTAACCTATTGTCCTCTGTTACGTGCATGTCTTAAACTACATAGCAATGCAACATCCCCTGAAGTAAATCCTTCGGTAAAGAAAAAGAAAAGAAAACTCAATCTTGGCTTCTTTCAAAACAAACTGTAATTAGTCTGAACTTCCTGCAGTCTTTGAAATGACAAGGATAATCAATGAATGTGTGGAATCAGCCTCAATGACTTATAGATTAGTGACCAGTTTAAACATTGGTTTTAATTAGCAGTGGTCGGGGAGCCGGGGGCCCGGGGACAAACGAGCATCGTGATTGCAGTCACAGCTTGTCAGGAGACCTACCGACAAAGTCACCTTAAAGAAAAGCCATCCTGATTAGACAGTTGTTCTTTAAAATAACCACCATCAAAGCCCACACAATTTAAACATCTTTATACCTTTAGAAAATTGCCAATAAGCTGTGCAACTTTCATTATTTAGTCATTTATTGTGAAACCTTTGATGAATTAATCTAATTTACATTTCATTTAAACATACATTACACTAAGTGCAAATATTCAATTTAATTAAAGTGCTTTTCACAATACATATTGTTTTAAAGCATCTTTACAGAAAATGCATGCATCTACATTACAATGTATTCTGTTATCAGAGGTGACTGTCAAAGTAATGTCCATATTTCAGACATCTACAGTTCTAAGATAATACAAATCATGCAGTTTGCCTCACATAATGTATTAATTTTAGGCAGAAACAAGTTAGTCTCTAGTCTCTAGTTCCGTATGGACATCCCGAGATAAAACAGAAAAGCAAATGGAAAATAATTTGCATAACTGCTGTCCATAACATTTAGCATAGATAATCATGTGCATTTGATCTTATATAACTGGAGTACAAGGTTATGAGATGAATTATGTGGATGCTTGGCTAAAGAGATGTATCTTTGATCTAGATTTAAACTGGGAGAGTGAGTCTGAGTCCCGGACGTCAGGAAGAATATTCCAGAGTTTAGGTGAAATGTGAAAACGCTCTTCCTCCTTTAGTGGACTTAGATATTCTAGGTACTACCAGAAACACAGAGTTTTATGAAAAAATATCTCAAAATAATATACGGATCTACCGGATAAAAGAAGAAAGCGATGGAATCAACATCAAGGGATTTGCTGAAAGACTTTTGAAAGAGGCCTGTAGTATTGCATAGCATGGGCAAAGAGAGAGATAACTTACGAGGGGAATAGAGTTTGATCAGGACTTCTCAGCAAAAATCCCAGAATTCAACACAAAAAAAAAAAAAAAAAAAATACAAGGCAGATAATCCAAAATCAAGGCAAGACACAACAATGGGAAAACACTTGCAGACCAGGCAACCAATACTGTGCAATGAACAAATTAAATCAGGCTCTTTAAACAGGAAGGAGAAACCATGTGACAGGACCAGAGGAAGAGAGCGCCCTCTGGCGGTTAGGAGGGGGAAACTCAGGTTGGGATGTTGCACATTTAGTCCCACTTTCGCTACCCGGCGAAACTGAACATATTTTGGAAGGAAGGCAGGAATTTCAACGACCGCTGGAGAATACAGGATGGACTAAAATTCAACTGATTCATCGGGGAAACTTAGAGCAGTATTTTCTTAATGCCTTGGAGGGAGAAAATGAAAATGAAATGTACATAATCTAACATGGGCTGAATAGTTTAAATTGCCTTCTTAAACTTGGGATTTACCTTCTTTTTATTTATTTATTTATTTATTAATTATTTTTTGAGGAATAAAATAATAAAATGAATTCAATTTAAATGTTTAAGTTAGAGAAATGTATTAATTGTGGGTTAATGATTAAATAACCCCCAAAGAATGATGGAGGGAAGTTTATTTTTAATGTTATATATTTTATTTATTTTTACTATTATTAATATTGTTTTTTTTTTTTCTCTCTTTTTTGTTCTCTATTGTTTTTCACTTCAGAAACTTAAACAGATTTAAATAAAGACGAACATAAAAAAATTGAAAAGTTATTTTGAGCTCAAGTATTCGCATCATTATTTAGATCAGCAAGAAGAGTAGTAGTAGCAATATTGGGTAAGGAATATCTAAATTTTAAAAGTGAATATAGTAAAAAAGATAAGGAGGAAAGATATTAGTGAGAGGAGAATTAGAAGGATAATTAATAACTTTAATTAATGTATGCAACCCACCAGGGGAAAATGTACATTTAGTAAAAAAAAATATTTTATTGTTGTTAGTTATGGAAGTTAAAAGAATAATGATTATTGCAGGAGATTTTATTTTGATTATGGATGAAGAATTAGATATACTAAGAACTAAAATCCCCATAGCTGAAAAGACTTTGTATAAAAAATGCCAAATGTTTTATTTCTCAGTCACGTTATTTAGTGAGTTATATAGCTATAACCTTCCAGCCACAAATGCTGTGTCTTCATATTCACTCCACTGACACATCACATTAAGCCGAGTGTGTCTCAATGAAAACAGCACACGAGGAACAGAAAGGCATTTGGTATGCTAGGTAGCACGGCTCCACACACTGACGAGTGCACGACGGCTCATTTGTCTCTCTGTCCATTCTTTCACTCCCTCTTTCACCACTGCAGGGGATTCAGCATGACTCCACACGTCTCACCTTTTTACTCCTTCCGTGCCGGCATACACAATTACATTTCCCTGAAATATTTGTTTTATTAATGTTGCCCAACGGAGTAATTAATCTCCTCGCAAAGGTACCATCTGGATGACCCAAAAATGCAATTAAACTTCCTCTTTTATGATTAAGATAAATATGGAGGAGAGGTATGAAATGGCAAATGTGTGATATCACACACGGAGGAATCAGCTTCATTTCCTTTTTCTCTCTCTTCGTGTTCCTCACAACTTGTCGAGGTGAGGGTGACTTACTGAGCTGATGTAACAGATAGTCAGTAATGAAAACGAATGTCCTCTCATGGAAGCCGATGCATTTCCATTATTAGATCGATTGGCCGGGGTTAGTGATGCCAACTGGCAAGCTGTTTGTGTTGCCCTGGCATTGAAAAAGAACCTCCGGTGAATCAGATACACAGTCTTTGTTGAATTCCCGTCCTGTGATTCTTATGGCAAGGTAATTTTTGATGCAGGTTTTATATCATCATACACTAGGTGATTAGACACATAGGAAACAACAGTTGTTTCTTCTATACTACGAGCAAATGGAGTAAGAAAGATTCCAGTAATCTCACATGCGTTATCAGAGATCTCGACAATTGCCCCTTTTCCACCAAAAAAGAACTGGTTCGGAACTGGTGCTAGTTCAAAGTTGGTTCAACTTGCGAACCTTCTCAGAACCTGTTTGTTTTTCCACTGACTAGAGAGCCCAGCGAACGACGTCGTTATGTCACTGTGTACGTTGCCATACGTCTTAGCTTTCCCAGAAACGCTTGCGCCAACTTCAAGCATAACAATTACAATGGCGGACTACATCGTCTTTCTGCAGATGTTTCTCCTGGCTTTGCGATCCTATATTGGGGTCAGAAGAAGACGTTTAGAACACATTTGTGCTGCTTGTCTGGATTACTATAGACGGAGATTACGCTCGAGAAGAAGTTCGCCCCCAGCCCCCGACGTAAGCATGACGTGGTAAAAGAACGGTTCTAGTCCAGCAAAGAGTCGGTGCCGCTTTGGAACCAATTTTCCTGCCCGAGAACCGGTTCTTTGGCTGTCGAAACACAAAGAGCTGGTTCGCGAGTAGGCACCGGCTCCGAACCGGCACCAGCACTGCCTTGGTGGAAAAGGGGTAAATGTCTCAAACTGTGCTTAAATTTATCAAGGTACCAACGTCAGATCTCAGTATGAACTCGAACTTTTCTTACCGAATTCATCCAAAATCAAACGATCTGAGCTGTTCCACATTCATTTTATAACTCTATGCTCCCACAGTATACCAACTATTTTTCACATTTGTGCCTTTTTTGACTTCTCAAAGGAAAGAAAAATTCTGTGGAAAAAATTGATGCTGTCATTTAGGTTTTACACCAACACTAACATATCTGCAAATCTCCAAATAATAACTGTTGCACCAACTGCACCGTGTGACTCTCACACTATATAATGCCTCACAATGTTTATTTTTGTTATACTTGTAAGGACACCTTTTTGCTCGTCTGTTTATTTCTTTGCAATCCATCTGTTTATGTTCGTCACCGTTGTGATTTATAGTCATTTGTAGTTCCCTTTCGTTCAGTCACTCCGAGTTACGTCAGTGACTGACCAACATCAGATCAGATCATGGCATTGTTTAGCCATTGGCTCGTTTTGTAAGAACTGGAAGGTGATAGGCTTCTAAGCCAAACCCCCATCCGTCAGTCACTGACATAACGTCTCTTCTCTTTGACTTCAGTTCAACACTCGTTGTTGGTTATTGTTTTGACTTTACATGTTTGAAGTATTCCTATTTTACATCATTATAAACTGCAACAGATAATATAGGAAAATTTGTTTGTTGACCTTTCGGCAGTGTTTCATCCAATAATTTTGCTTTCATATCTTTTATAGGGTCCATGCTAATAATTTCTCACTTTTTTTCCAGCTGTTATACTGGTCTGCAATATTTTTTTAGAAGTTTTCTGCTTCAGAGATAAAATGTGCTATTTATTATGTATTTTATATATTGATACATTTATAGAAGTAGTGTATTGTACAACAAAATAATCCAGAAATACACTGGCAATAACTATGAGCATTTATAAATTTATGTTTAAAATCTATTTTACACATTCTACGTGATCGGCTGTCATGTGACTTTCTCTTGTATAGGTATAACACACACAACTCAGGAATGTGCTGTGAGCATTCCCTGTGTTGTGTTGTGTGTGTTATACCTATACAAGAATTGGTCCTATCCCAAATAAGCGTCAGTAGTGAGTAGGGATGGATAATTTATCAGCAGCCATAAAGATATCAGACGATAAATGTTAATTTTTACTGTTAATTTTATCGTTCTGATGAGGGTTTCATGATGTGAAACACCAGCATGCAGCAGACCTTGCATGCTTGAGATGAGTTTATGATAGAGAGAAGATGCAATGTTGGCTGTGTGGACTTTATTAACATTGAGAAAAAGTAATTAGAATTGCAGTATTAAACAAAATTCACAACTGAACAAATATTAACATTAAGTCAAATCAACAAAGACTTGAGACTGAGCATAAGCCAAAGAAATAACAGAGTTATGGAAATTATTGCACTTAACAACCAATCTGTTAACTATTGTTTAGGACCATGAATTTGATCAACTATTTATTGAATCCTACTTCTCATAATTCTTGAGCAGGGGTGGCATTTGAGGTCATAACATAGTATTGTGCAAAGAGCCACGCACCTGTAATAATAATTTTGTGTGAAAAGGAATAAAAGTTGTTGGTGTTTTACTGCCTCTAGTGTTCAGCTGGAAAATGCCGTGATTTGTATGTATTGGCCACTTTTATTGAGAATTGCAAATATTTAGATGATTTGTCTTATTGTGGACTGATCAACACCAGGTCTTTGTCAATGCTTTTGCAACCGCTCCGGTCAGAGCCAGTCCTGTTTGGCACCCAAGACGAGACCCTCTATCCTTGTGTGTGTATTTGCCCATGTTCATCTCTCTCTCTCTCTCTCTTTCATTAAAAAAATTATCATTTTACTTAATTCTAGATTTAATGACCCATAGTTAAAGTAAAGAAATGAAAATTAACCATTATTTTTACCTATTCCATACAATTTTGCTGGCAAATGACCATTTAAAAAGCAGACCTTGGTATAAATGCTTGGTAAAAGATACCACAGATGCAGGCTGGCAAACAGAACAGCCAAAAGCCCTTGTCATACTCCTTCAAATACACTTCTCCCAGGTCAGGACACTTTGTTATTTTGCCAGACCCCTGTCAAAAAGCGCTGCAAAGACAGTAGATGTTGATAATAGCCAAGGTCACACTACAGTACAGTTTGCAATTGTCTTGTTGCAGTGACCTTTGTGGACCTTTGTGTGGCCTAGCCCTAACAACAGCATGCCTTTGCTTGTTTGCTTACCCTTATCACATAATCAATAGTCTACCAGTCATTCAATTCGACAAGCATCTCCAAAAGAGAGGGTTAATCGTTTAGCAACATTGGGTGTATGATATTGACCGATGGAGATAAGGTTTGTCCTACTCAATCATGCCTGAGGGATTGTGTTATTAAGGGGTCACATCAAATACAGCATGTCTGTGTGTCTTTTGCTTCACGGCTACAATAATGAGCACATGCAAAAGGGAACAATCAGAGTGATTTGTCCTCGCCCCTGGGAGAATGACACACAAGAAGAGCTTTAAAGAACAAACCTGGCTGATTTGAACACCAACAAGTGAATCATTACCAGGACAGATTTACTCCCGAGAGTTACTGGTGTGTTCACGAGAATTACACTTTAAAAAAAAAATCCAACTTCCATTTGGACAGACAAGTTGAACTATCAAATGTACATAATGTTGACATTAAATAAATAATAATTAAATATAGTTATGTGCAACTTAAATATTAAATGGCAATAGCTTTGGTGATGAGAGGCCAAACTCAGGCATATGCTTGACAGAATACCTAAAAATGAACTGATTAGCTCTAATCTCTGCTTAATTTAATCCTTATTGGTGCAACTCACCTTTTGAGGGCAGCTTTCAGTATGAATGAAACAGAAATATTGCTCACACTGCCTCATTGTGGGTAAAAATAGAATACATTTTACTCCTCTCAATAGAAGATTGAAGTAAACATATGAGAATCTATCAATATTTCTCCAAATGTGCATGCTTTTGAATTAAAAGCCCTGAGGAACATTGTTTAGTCAAGCGCTTTCATGACGAACATGCAGGAGTTTTTTGTTTTTTTTCTCAATAGATAAAGCTGAAGCTCATATTTCATAATAAAGATATCAGTTTTTCTTTTTCATAATTTCTGACACAAATTAGGAAATTACTGTCACCATGATATTTTTAGAGTTAAGAAAATGAAACTTGAGTTTTATGATGTATAGTTTATCAAGCTAATAATGCTTTTACATTAAAACTAACAGTAAGAATGCTGCAGGACGGTTTAACGGCATAAAATACAGTAGTCAACATTTCAAGATCAAAAAAGTTCATCAAAGTTGTCCTAAGACTAGAACGGGTATTGTTCAAAGTTCATGTATAACTTTGATGAAAGGTTTTGATCCACTTCAAATGTTGACTACTGTACACACACAAAAAAATGGTAACATCTAAATTAACAAGGTGGTTTCCCATTAGCTAAAACACTGTCCTTATGTGTGTCTTGTCAACCACAGTGGTCTTAGTAGTGGCATCCACTTCAAATGTTGACTACTGTATCCCAAGTCATATTTGTTTGCTTGGTCAATGTCTTAGTCAGTTTTGGTTCATTTGCGGTTGTAGGTTATAAGGACCTTTGATATAACTGAAAAAATATGGTGAAGTGATCTTCACCAAATATGGCGGAGCGAGGATCGAGGAGTGAGGAGCGAGGATCGAGGAGCGAGGAGCGAGGAGCGAGGAGTGAGGAGCGAGGATCGAGGAGCGAGGAGCGAGGAGCTTCCAGAGAAGTGAGGAGCGAGGATCGAGAAGTGAGGATGGAGGAGTGAGGATCGAGGATCGAGGAGCGAGGAGCGAGGATCGAGGATCGAGGAGCGAGGAGCGAGGATCGAGGATCGAGGATCGAGGAGCGAGGATCGAGGAGTGAGGAGCTTCCCGAGAAGTGAGGAGCGAGGATCGAGGAGTGAGGATCGAGGAGCGAGGATCGAGGAGCGAGGAGCGAGGAGCGAGGAGCTTCCCGAGAAGTGAGGAGCGAGGATCGAGGAGTGAGGAACGAGGAGCTTCCCGAGAAGTGAGGAGCGAGGATCGAGGATCGAGGAGTGAGGATCGAGGAGTGAGGAGTGAGGATCGAGGAGTGAGGAGCGAGGATCGAGGAGCGAGGAGCGAGGATCGAGGAGCGAGGAGTGAGGAGTGAGGAGTGAGGAGTGAGGAGTGAGGAGCTTCCCGAGAAGTAAGGAGTGAGGATCGAGGAGTGAGGATCGAGGAGCGAGGAGTGAGGAGTGAGGAGTGAGGAGCTTCCCGAGAAGTAAGGAGTGAGGAGCGAGGATCGAGGAGTGAGGATCGAGGAGTGAGGAGCGAGGAGCGAGGAGTGAGGAGCTTCCCGAGAAGTAAGGAGTGAGGAGCGAGGATCGAGGAGTGAGGATCGAGGAGTGAGGAGCGAGGAGCTTCCCGAGAAGTAAGGAGTGAGGAGCGAGGATCGAGGAGTGAGGATCGAGGAGTGAGGATCGAGGAGTGAGGAGCGAGGAGCTTCCCGAGAAGTGAGGAGTGAGGATCGAGGAGTGAGGAGCGAGGAGCTTCCCGAGAAGTGAGGAGTGAGGAGTGAGGAGCGAGGAGTGAGGAGCGAGGAGCGAGGAGCTTCCCGAGAAGTAAGGAGTGAGGAGCGAGGATCGAGGAGTGAGGATCGAGGAGTGAGGATCGAGGAGTGAGGAGCGAGGAGCTTCCCGAGAAGTGAGGAGTGAGGATCGAGGAGTGAGGATCGAGGAGTGAGGATCGAGGAGTGAGGAGCGAGGAGCTTCCCGAGAAGTGAGGAGTGAGGAGTGAGGAGCGAGGAGTGAGGAGCGAGGAGCGAGGAGCTTCCCGAGAAGTGAGGAGCGAGGAGTGAGGATCGAGGATCGAGGATCGAGGAGTGAGGAGCGAGGATCGAGGAGTGAGGATCGAGGATCGAGGAGCGAGGAGTGAGGAGCTTCCCGAGAAGTGAGGAGCGAGGATACACAGGTGTATCCCATGCGGAAAAGTTTTATCGACTAAACGTGATGCACGTATAAATTCTCCTCCCCCTTCACATCGGTCACAATAATTTTAATTTATACTTTACCTTTGCAGTTTATATAAACCACACATCTCATATTTCAACAGGGTATCTTGCTTTATTATTGTTTATTATGAATTACTTAAATAAACAGACTTCAACAACATAAGGGCAGATCCTCTGAGCGCTGCTGATGACGCTGTGAAGTGACGCTCGAGTGATCAAGCATTCCAATGTATAAAAAAAGTTACATTCGATTACTCCATCCTCATTTTCTTTCCTTGCAAAGGAAGCGAGGAAAGGAAACAAGGATGCACAAATAAGACATGAGAAGCACCCTATGGCTTAAAATAGCAGTGACAAAACTAGCGAAGAGCGACTGGATAACCAGGCTTCATATAGGCAGAGGTAATGAGACACAGCTGTAGATAATCAGTGATGAGTCCGTGCAAAGGATTATGGGGAATGAAGTCTATGAGGGGATGGCCCTATAGTGAACAGCTGGTGATCGTGACACAAACATTCAGCAGTATCGGGTGAAAAAACACTATAAACATTAGCCAACATGAGGGCATGTGACTCTGTAGAGGCTCAGCAGCAAAAATGACAAATCTGTGCTTTCAGCATGTCATCTATGAGCCTGCTCCTCCAGCGCAGGCGTAATCACTCTTAAACATGCTGGGTTCAAAACAACCTTTTCTGGGTTAACTCAGCGCTGGGTAAATGTTGGACAGAACACATGCTGGGTTATTTTAATCCAGCTTGTTGGGTTTTATACATTAACCCTTTTGCTGGTTTGTTTTTGACATAGTGCTGGGTCAGTCAACCTATTGAAGGTTTTTATTTAAATAATAATAATAAATAATAAAAATGCACTTTAAAATCTGTTATATTTAGGACAAGAACAGTTCATATATAGGCTACAGTATTTTTTATTCAATGGCAATTCAGTCTTTTACAATCATAAAATACTCAAAAAGCATTTAGTAAACTTTTTAGGACGTGACAGGAGCAGCATGAGCAGCCAATTGGAATCTGTAGAAAGAAAACTGGCATCAGTCGGCCGTTCCAAATCATTAAATGCCAATCTTATATATATTCATGTTCGAAAGGTTACATCAAAAACCTTAATTTCAATCAGGAAGTTTCCCGTCAGGACATTTTCTCTCAGAACATAAAACTAAATTTCCAATTAAACCCAGTTTTAACTGGTTTGGCACAGTCCACCCAGCATTGGGCTACATTGACCCAGCGCTGGGTAGCTATGTGATGGGGTTTAAAATTACCCAATAAAATTACATAGCAGGCTGAACCCAGCATTTGGGTTAAAACAAATAGCCATAAACAAATTTTTAGAGTGTAAGTACGACTGACTCACTTAGTCTTCTTCTTTTCATAAAGAGTTGTTTCTCCTTTACGTATTGCTGACACCAAACGTACGTTCTGCTGCTCCATTGCTGCTTTCCTTGCTTTTTGTTTTCAGTATCTCATGCAGTATTTTTGAAAATATGTCTGAAGACCCTGCCTTTCTGATGAAAAAAAAAAAAAAAAAAAAATTCAGAAAGCGGTTTCTTGTGTGAACGGAAGATATGGCGCATTTACCAGAAAAAAATCAATCCAACCATTTTTTCTGTAATTCCCCATGATTAATGTGTGAAAGTGGCCATTGTTTATTATACTCATTATAATGTATGATTAAATTCACTATTTGATTGATATTGAATTTTCATTGTCAGATCAATGCACTTTTACACTCCGGGTTGGAGCAGCATTAAATTAAGCATAATAATCTCAAATGCAATTATAACTTCAGAGTAACCAGACACGTTTATCCTGATGACTTGAAATAATGCATATTAGTGCACCCGTACTGTAAAGTGTCACCAAATCTGTCATGGCGACGATCACTGGTTGCTCAGGAAAAGGTGGATAGTGATGTGTTCTGCTCACATGTGGCATCAGAAAAGTGGACCGCATCAGTAATCAAGGTGATTGAGCAACCCAGCAATTGTGAGATTGGCCATTTCACGATTATTTTGACCATTACTACTTATTGCTGTCCTGTGTATTTTACAACATGTCCAATCCACTCCAATCCAGCTGGAAATCAGGGCTCTGATTGACAGTCTCAGTGGTTAGAGCTGTTTTGAGCTTCTAGAATAATCTGTCTCCACTGGCTGTTCAATTCTTTAGATCTAAAAGAGCAGATTAAAAATGGGAGTTAGCATGCTCTAACCCAGTGGTTTTCAATCCTGGTCCTGGAGACCCACAGCTCTGCACAGTTTGTATGTCTTCCTCATTTAACACACCTGATTCAGATCATCATCTCGTTAGGAAAGAGCTCTATGAACTGAACTGGGTGTGTCAGATAAAGGAGACATATAAAATGTGCAGAGCGGGTCTGTAAAACTGGGCTGCATTTCCCGAAACCTTCTTAACGCTACGTCGTTCTTAAGTTACACCTTAAGCTGTACCTTATCGTTAATATGTGTTTCCCGAAACGTTCTTAGTTAAGTATACCTTCTGTAAGTCATACGTTTGGAAGGTTGGTCTGGGCTGAGTTTCCCAATAACGTTGTCTCTTAGCGCGCTACGAAGACTCTTAAAGGTGCCATAGAATGTGAAATTGAATTTATCTTGGCATAGTTAAATAACAAGAGTTCAGTACATGGACATGACATACAGTGAGTCTCAAACACCATAGTTTTCTCTTTCTTATTTAAATCTCGTTTTTGAAAAACACCCCTGAAAAACGGGCGAATCTCCACATAACACCAACTGTGACGAAACCGATGGGATCATTAATATGTACGCCTCTAAAAATTTGCATATGCCAGCCCATGCTCAGTGCCAGGCGAAACTGCACAGCCGAATCATCAGAATTTCTGCAGGTGAAGAAACAAGCAGGAGGAGGATCATAGGGAAAATGGCAGATCTATCTATAATCTATCTATCTATAATCGGATACCGCTACAGTTTAATTCGAAGTTGTTTAGTTGCTCTGCCCATTTCACCACGGACTGTTACAACAATATCAAGCAGCCAGGCTTCTCTCGGCGTCTCAAACGGACGAAGGGGGCAATTTCAACTAACGTTATATTCCCGCAAGCGGCAAGTAGGGATTTTATTAACGATAATTTACATTGTGTTATCTAGATCCAGCGCGATATTGTTTTTTCCTCGAGAGACATCATGGCTTGCAAACGAGCGAACGAAGCATGGCAGTTGCTCAGTGTTTGGTTGTACAAATGAACACAAAAATATTTTTTTGCTCCTTCATCCGAGCCTCTGGAGAACCAGTGGGTTATGTGAATTTCTGATGTGTAATTGTTCAAATTCAGACAGATAATCTTTCTTTCAAAGTCGTTCAACACTGTTTATGCATCAGTATATCGCGTTGCAGTGATAAGATCTTCATTCACGCGATCAACAGGCTGTCATCTGCTCAGTGCTCATCACTGAAACCTTTTATGTGATGGGAATAGATCTAAATACTTAAAAAAAAACTTCTCATGATTCGTTAATCCCGATAGCTGTAATAGTAAAAACATATAAAAGCTGTAATAGTAAAAGTTTTCCAGATAGCTCTACATGTAATGCCAGATATTTCATATGCAAGCATGTCAGCCAATCACAGCAGTGGGCAACAACACTGAAGTCTCACAGCAGACACGCCCCTTCAAACAGAGTGTTCAAATCAATGGATGAAATCAGGCTAGGAAATATGCCTTTTATTTCTAAATTATAACAACTTTTGATCTAAAAAACATACTAACATTATAAGGGCACCCCAGGAAACATTATAAAATAATAAAATAATCCATTCTATGGCACCTTTAAGGTATAACTTAACTGAAGGTATACCATTTCTAGGTGTGTTCCCCGAACTATACCTTAGGAAGCTGCTTAAGATATACCTTCTTACGTGCGACGTTACCCGGTGCTGTCCGTGGCGATGCTGCTGAATTGGTTGAAATCGATGGCTCGAGAATCAGTTATTCTCTCGTGCAGGGGCTGTTTATGTGAGAAAGCGGTGTTCTTTATAAAAGAAGCACTTCAGAAATAGTTGAAATTGCATTTACTATGACTCATGGGATATTATAAAAAATAATCCAAACTATAATAGCCTATAATAGCATTGCCTACATATTTTAAAATTGTATCATATATTGCTGCCATAATAACCATTTAAATGTTTTATGTGCTTTCTTCTCTTTCCCATTTTTGTTCGCTGAGGTGGAGCTGCGATGAAATATTGTTCTTGGAAATACTTTCCAGCATTTCAGTAATAAAAGTTTACATCTTACGTACGGTGCTCGGCAGTGATCAAAAAGGATTTAAACAGTGGATTTTGAATCTCTTCTTGAAAACTCAGAGATGTGGATTCAGACGGCAATTAAATTACCGTACGACCTGTTTGTCAAAAAACAGTAGGTAGGCCTACTAATTTGGCCAGGGATTTTTACGCGGGTTGGGTGAGAAAAACACTGATATTATGGATTCGGACGGCACTAAAATCACCGACTTACCCCTGTAAATGTTTAAAATACCGGACGAGCCCAAGAGAAACAATATTAGCGTCCGAACAGAACTTATCTGACAGTAGCATATGCTTTCACTGGCCTTTAAAAGCACTCTTTAATTAAAATAAATTTATAAAATTTTATTATATATAATAATGTAATTAAAATTCTAACAACAATCAGTGTAATGACAATTTTATTCTTTGCATGAAAACACTTGAATTAGCCTAACTGAACACTGTCTGGGTGTATTAAAACTTCTGAATTATATTCATATAGACCTGCAACAGTGATAAGGTGAGAACGTTTCGGGAAACACGTATTAACGATAAGGTACAGCTTAAGGTGTAACTTAAGAACGACGTAGCGTTAAGAAGGTTTCGGGAAACCCAGCCCTGCAACAGTGATAAGGTGAAGCTAAGAGCGGTCCAGGGCTGGGTTTCCCGAAACCTTCTTAACGCTACGTCGTTCTTAAGTTACACCTTAAGCTGTACCTTATCGTTAATACGTGTTTCCCGAAACGTTCTTAGTTAAGTACACCTTCTGTAAGTCATACATTCGTAAGGTTGGTCTGGACCACTCTTAGCTTTACCTTATCACTGTTGCAGGTCTATACGAATATAATTCTGAAGTTTTAATACACCCAGACAGTGTTCAGTTAGGCTAATTCAAGTGTTTTCATGCAAAGAATAAAATTGTCATTACACTGATTGTTGTTAGATTTTTAATTATATTATTATATATATTATATTATTAATTGAATTAAAGAGCGCTTTTAAAGGCCAGTGAAAGCATAGGCTACTGTCAGTTACGTCCTATTCGGACGCTAATATTGTTTCTCATGGGCTCATATGGTAT
The DNA here is from genome assembly GCF_963993115.1 of Abramis brama. Taxonomy (NCBI): domain Eukaryota; kingdom Metazoa; phylum Chordata; class Actinopteri; order Cypriniformes; family Leuciscidae; genus Abramis; species Abramis brama. The sequence continues at coordinate 1,722,120 of NC_139977.1, forward strand.
TTTAAACATTTACAGGGGTAAGTCTGTGATTTTAGTGCTGTCTGAATGCATAATATCAGTGTTTTTTTCTCACCCAACACGCGTAAAAATCCTCGTGTGGTAATTTTTTTTTTTTAATTATTTTATTTCTCAAAAGAAAATCATTTATATAACATACCGAGGTAAAGATCCCCGATTTTAAAGTTAACACATTTTCTGTATACAACTTTCTTTTAAGCATTTTTCCACCCACCACCCTCATAGGGATATAACAACAACAAAAAAATTGAAAAAAAATAATAATAAAAAAATTGAAAAATAAATAAATAAAATAAAATAAAAGTAAATAAATAAATAATTAATTAAACAGCATGAATACAGAACTTGATCTACAAGGTCATATCATTTTCAAATACCTAAAAGTAAAGGGCACCAGAATTCATTAAAGAGATGTGCACGGTTATATTTCTCCAAAGTCAGTTTTTCTAATGGCAGAAATGAAGACAATTGGTCAAAAAAGGTCTTAAGAGATGGAGGGGAAACATCCTTCCAACATAAAAGTATGCATTTTTTTGCGAAATAAGATATCAAAATAAATAACCTGCATTTTTTCTGATCTAACTCTAAATTATCAATATCATTTAACAAATATAGACTGTTACTCAAGTCAAAACGTTTATCCAAAACTGACTGAGTAAAAGAATGAATTGATCTCCAATATCCTTTTAAAAGACTGCAGTCCCAAAACATGTGTATAAATGTCCCATCCATATTTTTACATCTCTGACAAACTGCTGGAATATCATTTGATATTTTATGCATTTTTAAAGGTGTTAAGTAGGTTTTGTGGATAAACTTAAAATTAGTCTCCTTAATCTTAATACTTGTAAATGGGAAATGAATTCTATTACAAATATTTACCCATACATCATCTTCAAAAATTCTGCTTAGATCCCTTTCCCATATTATTTTTAAAAGTCGGAAAGAGGATTGAGATTCCTTTGTCAAAATATGATAACATTTAGAAATCATTCCTTTTATTGTGTCTGCGGAAAAAAAAGTGTCCTCCAGTTCTGACAAAAAAAGCCGTATTTTTTCCCCTTAATCAGAGAGTTAGTGACACTTCGGATTTGTAAATATTAAAAAAATTGTTTATTAGAGATATCATATTCTGCTCTTAAGTCAATAAATGTTTTTACTTGCATTTTTTCACTCAAAAGATCTTTAAAATATAATATACCAGAATTTGTCCATTGACATGTATTGCCTAAAGTAATTAAAGTGTTAAGATCTGGATTTAAGAAGATTGGAGAATGTATAGAAGTACAAGAGACAATGCCAATTTTCTTTCTACAGTCTTTCCAAGTCTGCAGAGTGTTAAGTACAGTAAAATGGTTATTCATATTTTTTATCTTTTCATAATGTTTTATAAATAACAGAGAGACAAGGGGCAGTGGTTCAAATGGATTTGATTCCATCTGGACCCACATGGATTCATGTCTTTCTTTAGACCAAGAAATCAAATTCCTAATTTGGGCTGCCCAAAAATAGTATTGAAGATTAGGTACACCTAAACCTCCCAGAGGTTCAGGCTTCATCAAAGTCAGCATACTAATCCGAGGCTTTTTATTGCTCCAGATGAATCTTGAAAGATGGCTATTAATTGAGTTAAAAAAGTCTACTGGTAAGAAACATGGAAGCATTTAAAAAAAAAGAAGAAATCTTGGGAGGATATTCATTTTGATAATGTTTATCCTACCCAATAATGATAACGGTAAGGAGATCCATTTCAATAGATCTAATTTCACCTTATCTACCAGGGGAATATAATTTTCTTTAACTAAATTATCCAAATCTGGAGTAATAAATATACCCAGATATTTGAAGCCTTTTGGTGTTAGATTAAACCCACTAGAAGAAGTATATGAGAAAAGTGCATTAGACTTATAAAAATTTATCTTATATCCTGAATAGCTACCGAATTCTTTAACTGTGTTCAGGAGGTGGGGGACAGAGTTATCAGGATCAGTAATATACAAAAGAATATCATCGGCATATAAATATATTTTATGTTCGACAGACACAGTCTTAATACCTTGAATTTTTATATTATCTCTGATAAGTGAAGCCAATGGTTCAATCACCATGGCAAAAGTAAAGGTGACAGAGGGCACCCCTGCCTTGTTCCTCTAGCTAAAGCAAATGATTTAGAACAGTAACCATTAGTTATAACCGCCACTTTCGGGCTATTGTAAATACTCCTTATCCAGTCAATAAAGTTATTTCCCACTTTAAATTTCTTCAGGACAGAAAATAGAAAATCCCATTCTACCCTATCAAAAGCCTTCTCTGCGTCTAAGGATAAGAGCAGAGAAGGCTTCTGGTAGTTGTTCATCTCATTTATTACATTCAGGGTTCTCCTTATATTATCTGCTGCATATCTCCCTTTTATAAAACCTGACTGGTCTGGTTTTATTAATTTAGGTAAGATTAACTCCAGCCTTCTAGCTAGGAGTTTCGTAATGATCTTATAATCATGATCTAACAAACTTATAGGCCTATAAGAAGAGCACTGTAGAGGATCTCTGCCACTTTTAAGTAAAACACTTATGTGAGCCAAATTCATTGATTGAGGAAGTGTTTTTTCTTTGCAAAAATTATTCACCATTGGCATAAAAATAGGCCGAATCTCTTGCCAAAACTCTTTATAAAAGTCTACTGAAAAACCGTCTGGCCCTGGGCTTTTATTTAACGGCACGGAATGTATTGTAGACAGTACTTCCGCTTCTGTAAATGGTGAGTTTAAGATCAATTGGTCTGATACTGAGACTTCAGGTAGATTAATTGTGCTAAGATAATCCTCCAGATTTTCCTGTGAGTACCCCATTTCAGAATTATAAAGGTTATTATAAAAATTAACAAAAATTTGATTGATTTCTCCAGGATGGTAAGTTATTTTATTATCTCTAGAGTATATAGCTTTTATAATTTTCTCGGCTTGCTCTTTCTTTATTTGATAAGCTAATAATTTACCTGGTTTATTTCCAAACTCGTAATCTCTTTGTCTAATATAATGCATTTTTTGTATGGTCTCTTCAGATATTATAGAGTTCAGATTTCCTTTAGCAGTGATTAATTGTTTCCAGTTGTCCTCGGTAGGAGCTTCTTTATGAAGGTTTTCCCTTTGTACAACCTCTTTCTCTATCTCTTTTCTTTTATCTAATTTTTTACGGTTTTTAAATGAAACGTACGAGATAAGAAGGCCTCTTAGGGTAGCTTTTGCTGCTTCCCAAACAGTATTAGGCTCTACCGAAGCATCGTTATTTTCTTTTATATAATTTGAAATCCATACCCGTATGTTTGATTTTAGATCATTATCTTTAAGGAGAAAAGAGTCAAACCTCCATCGTTTAAAGGTAAACCTTTTCTGAGCGCATTTGACCTTCAAATAGATTATTGCATGGTCTGAAATGACAATTGGATTTATACTACACTTAGATATCATATACATACAATTAGAGGGAACAAAAAAATAGTCTAATCGAGAGTAGGAATTATGCACATTTGAAAAAAAAGTATAGTCTCTGACATTAGGATGTAGATCCCGCCAAACATCAATTAGACCACTTTCTGCACATAATCCGAGGAGGGTCTTCGTGGATCTAGGATTGGAAATTTGATTGGTTTTGATTGGATTTGTCTCTTGTACCTAAAGTTACATTAAAATCCCCTCCCATAATTCCCAAACCTTTACAATTCTCGTTAAATAATAATATCATATCGGAAAAAAAGACGGCTCATCTACATTAGGAGCATATATATTTAACAAGGTAATTGGGGCTTCATTAAGGGTGCCTGAAATCAAAACAAACCTGCCATTTGGATCAGTTATCAATTTACTCAAAATAAAATGTACGTTACGATTTAGTAAAATACATGTTCCCCTACTATGAGATTTAAATGATGAGAAATAAACTTGGCCTACCCAGTCTGTTTTAAGTTTGGAGTGTTCAATGTCAGTAATGTCAGTAATGTCAGTTCAAATAAGTTTCTAGTAAAAAGACTATGGGCCCTATCTTGCACCCAGCGCAATTGACTTTGTACACCGACACATGTTTCATTCCTATTTTGCACCCGCGCAAAGCGCGCTTTTCCCTCCACAAAAGCACGTCGCTAAACTAGGGAATGAACTTGCGCTCCCTGGGCGGTTCAGCGCAAAAAAGGAGGCGTGTCCCGGCGCAAACAATCCCTGGTGCTATTTTACTGTTCCATAAAACAATTGCGCCACTGGCCAGAAAAAACCTAGTCTAAAGTCAGTGGCGCGTTGTTCATTATACTATTTTAAGGGCGCATGCTTGACCATAATGTATAGCGTGCACAACGCGCATACACTTTGATTCTCTAATCTACACAGAAGCAGCAGTTTTCATTTTTTGCAAATCATATTATTACAAACGATAGATAGATAGATAGATAGATAGATAGATAGATAGATAGATAGATAGATAGATAGATAGATAGACAATTTATTATAAAAGCATACATCTAGCTTACACATTTACCCACATTATTATATGCCTGTTTAATTTGGGTGTGTTTCTCCATCCCCAATGTCACTTCTCTCTCTTTTACGGCCGTGAAGAGAGTGTTGCTCTCCTCGGCTGTGAACCGCGCCTGGCAAATCCGCCATTATAATAGCAATACGCCAAGGAAAAAGCGCGTCTGCTCTTAAAGGGAATGTGAGATGACGCTCTGATTGGTTTATTTCACGTTACGCCCAAACCACACCTATGAATAATGAAGCTACTTCAGACCAACCCCTTTTAGATTTGCGCCTGGCGCAAGAGCCATTTATCCCGCCGGGAAAATAGCAACAGCGCCGAGACCCGCCCACAAAGTTACTTGCGCTTTGCGCTTTGACACTTGCGTTTCAGATCGTTAAAATAGGGCCCAATGTCCGCTTTATCATCCTTCAAAACAGATAACATTTTTATCCTTTTAATCCGATTACCTAAACCTTGGACATTCCAAGAAAAAATATTCAAATCATTTATATTGAATGCCATTCAACAAAGGTATTGTTTGTATAACCTTTTAATACGTACCCCTGCAAACCAGTAACTGTATGGCTGTTCTTACTACTATTAGTTATTATTCCGAAAAGAAAAACACAAAACAAAATATTAAAAACTGAAATAACAAGAAAATCCCTGATCTGTCCTAAGTAAGGATAAACCAGAAACATAATAGTCCCATAATACACAAAAAAATATATAAAAAAATCCCTAAACCCTCCCAAAAATCTTCTATTAGGCCAAAGGAAGTAAAGAGTACACAATATAACAAAAAAAAGTCGACTGAAAAGGAAAGGAGACACTACCAAAGGCATGTCTTCCTAAATCACTGGCGACTTGGAGCACCTTACCTCAGTGCTAATTATAGGTTATTACAAGGGACCAATAGTACTAATAATAACAAAAACAATCCATAAATAGGCCAAAACATGTGGTAATTTAATTGCCGTCTGAATCCACATCTCTGAGTTTACAAGAAGAGATTCAAAATCCACTGTTTAAATCCTTTTTGATCACTGCCGAGCACCGTACGTAAGATGTACACTTTTATTACTGAAATGCTGGAAAGTATTTCCAAGAACAATATTTCATCGCAGCTCCACCTCAGCGAACAAAAATGGGAAAGAGAAGAAAGCACGTAAAAATTTTTAGGGCTGGACCCGAATATTCGAATGTTCGAATATTCGTTCGGTGGGTTGGTATTCGATTTGAAAATTTGACATTCGAATAATCGTTTTTTTTTTTTTTTTTTTTTGCACACCGGGGATCCCCCGCGAAACGGTTCTCATTCGCGCTTGAATAAGGCCGGTGACACACTGGATGCGTGGCGTAAGCGTCTCAGCTGCGTGGCGTGTCCGTTTTTATTTCGGCTCCCATGTTAACAGGTTAGAGCTTGCACACTGCCTGTGTGACGCGCGGAAAACGCGTGCATGCTAGAAATAGAACCAACGCCTATTTTTCACGCGACACGCAAGCGTCTTGGAAGCGTTTCCATGCAAAATTGAATAGGAAAAGATGTTTATATGACATTTTGACACGAATACATATTAATAAATGTCATTTTGATGTTTGAAAGTGTCTAGGGTTTGACATAAATGCAAATATAAATGCAATTAAAAAAAATATTATCGATTTTCAAATACTGCACCTGTCAATACAGAACGAAATATTATGTTGCCTATTTTGCCGTCAACACTGCCGACGTTGCCTTTGCTGCTATATATTTATGTTTAACATTAAGTATAGGCCTTCCACAACTCTCTCCCCATATGTCAAATATATCACCAATGAGGCTTATCATATGTCACCTAGCAGCAGCAGCGCCGCGTCAGACACGCTTCTGGTGTGCAAAGACATGGAAAACGCCACGCACACGCCACGCAGCTGACACGCAACAGAAACGCCACGCTCACGCCACGCAGCCAGTGTGTCACCGGCCTAAGGCCTGCGACACACTGGCTGCGTGGCGTGAGCGTCTCAGCTGCGTGGCGTGTCTGTTTTTATTTCGGCTCCCATGTTAACAGGTTGGAGTTTGCACACTGCCTGCGTGAGACACGCATCTCAGGCGCGGCTCGAGCCATGCGGAAAATGCGTGCATGCTAGAAATAGAATAGGCCTATACTTGATATTAAACATAAATATATAGCAGCAAAGACATCGTCGGCAGTGTTGACGGCAAAATAGGCTACAGAATATTTCGTTCTGTATTGACAGGTGCAGTATTTGAAAATCGATCATATTTTTTTTTTACATTACATTTATATTTGCATTTGCCAAAACCTAGACACTTTCAAACATCAAAATGACATGTAATACGTATTCGTGTCAAAATGACATATAAACATCTTTTCCTATTCAATTTTGCATGGAAACGCTTCCAAGACGCTTGCGTGTCGCGTGAAAAATAGGCGTCGGTTCTATTTCTAGCATGCACGCGTTTTCCGCGTGGCTCGAGCCGCGCGTCACACAGGCGGTGTGCAAGCTCTAACCTGTTAACATGGGAGCCGAAATAAAAACGGACACGCCACGCAGCTGAGACGCTTACGCCACGCATCCAGTGTGTCACCGGCCTAGGGAAGAATATGTTCAGCACCCTCTCTCCGAAGCTTCGAATATTCGATGTTCATTACTACCGAAGCTTCGAAGCTCAAAAAATGGTATTCGGACCAGCCCTAAAAATTTTGAAATGGTTATTATGGTAGCAATATATGATACAATTTTAAAATATGTAGGCTAGGCTATTATAGGCTATTATAGTTTGGATTATTTATTATAATATCCCATGAGTCCTAATAAATGCAATTTCAACTATTTCTGAAGTGCTTCTTTTATAAAGAACACCGCTATCTCACATAACGCAGTGAAGCTGCCCCTGCAAGAGAGAATAATTGATTCTCGAGCCGTCGATATCAGCAGATTCAGCAGCACCGCCACAGACAGACAGCACTGGGTAACGTCACACATAAGAAGGTATATCTTAAGCAGCTTCCTAAGGTATAGTTCGGGGAACACGCCTAGCAATGGTATACCTTTAGTTAAGTTATACCTTAAGAGTCTTCGTAGCGCGCTAAGACACAACGTTATTGGGAAACGCAGCAATGTTCAACAGAGGCCAAGTAAGAACATTTTGTCAAAACTGAGTTCTGACTGACACTGGCTTTATTCAACGATTCTCACCTGTGACAGATGGGTTTGACTCAACTTTGCTCGGATTCAGAGAAAACATGTTGTGAATGTTCAATAAAAATTCAGTCAAAAACATTTGTTGTAGTACAACAAATACAACATGTGTTGTAGTTACTGTGTTTTGTCTTTCTAGTGCAGAATACCTGGAGAAAGATATGTTTCATTCCTATTCATTTCATTAAACCCTTAAACCAGATTTGCTCTAGTAATGTATACGGCCATCTGAACAGATGCTTCTGTCTTTGCAAGCTATATCTTTTCAAATGATCAGTGGTGGAAAAAGTTCAGTCTAAGTATGCCTTTTTAATTTTACTTGAGTAAAAGTACTGTGCAAAAGGACTTATGCTTTCAGTCATCAACTAGCATCAGATTAGTGGATGCAGACATTAAATATGTATTGATCTGCAATTAATCAAATGTTGTTTTTTTTTTGTTTTGTTTTTTTTACTAAAGCGTGTAATAAAGCAGACAATACTGTATAAATATACAATATAAATATAGTTGTACGCTTCAGTCATTTGAGTCCAAGCACCAGTGGCTCCAGTGGATGATTAGGTGAAACAATATAAATGTATAGTGTAAGTATAAAATGTAAGTATAATGTGTTTTTATAGGAAATACCACCCTGAATCGTCAATGATAGTTAGGGTTTGATGAAACAGGTTACAGCAGCACACACTGGTATCGAGAGGGACAACTGACTTGCCAAGGAAATCAACACCCTACTGTTAGACTGAAAAAGAAGAGAAAACCCCTCTGTAAAAATTTCTACTATCATAAGATATGTGATCATAAGTTATGGGGTGTATGTAGACTCATTTAGATGAATTACTTGTCATAGGATGTCAGATGGTCAAATGAGTGGGAAGTTATCATTTGCAGCTCAAAATTTTGTAAGTGTAGAATTATTTATCTTAAGGGCCTTTTTTATTTTTATAAAAACCGGGAACCCTTCTTATAATACCCGTTGTACTTGCTACATCATAAGAAGAATGGCATCTATGCTAATATTAGTCTCTTTGTTTATCCCGAGGTTTATTGTAGTCAGCCGGATCCAGGCCGTATCCAGATCAGATGGTGGACCTGGGCCTAGACACGACCACAACGCATGATGTATTCAGCCGGATCAGCGCCGTATCCAGATCAGATAAAGGGACCTGCGCCTAGACACGACCACAACGCATGATGTAGTCAGCCGGATCAGCGCCGTATCCAGATCAGATAAAGGACCTGCGTCTAGACACAACCACAACGCATGATGTAGTCAGCCGGATCTGGGCCGTATGTAAATCAGATGGTGGACCTGCACCTAGACACGACCACAACGCATGATGTAGTCAGCTGGATCCGGGCCGTATCCAGATCAGATGAAGGACCTGCGTCTAGACACAACCACAACACATGATGTAGTCAGCCGGATCCGGGCTGTATCCAGATCAGATGAGGGACCTGCGTCTAGACACAACCACAACGCATGATGTAGTCAGCCGGATCTGGGCCGTATCCAGATCAGATGGAGGACCTGCACCTAGACACAAAAACAACGCATGATGTAGTCAGCCGGATCCGGGCTGTATCCAGATCAGATAAAGGACCTGCGTCTAGACACAACCACAACGCATGATGTAGTCAGCCGGATCTGGGCCGTATGTAGATCAGATGAGGGACCTGCGTCTAGACACGACCACAACGCATGATGTAGTCAGCCGGATCTGGGCCGTATCCAGATCAGATGAAGGACCTGCGTCTAGACACAACCACAACACATGATGTAGTCAGCCGGATCCGGGCTGTATCCAGATCAGATGAGGGACCTGCGTCTAGACACAACCACAACGCATGATGTAGTCAGCCGGATCTGGGCCGTATCCAGATCAGATGGAGGACCTGCACCTAGACACAAAAACAACGCATGATGTAGTCAGCCGGATCCGAGACATATCCGGTTCAGATGAAGGACCTGTGTCTAGACACGACCACAACGCATGATGTATTCAGTCGGATCCGGGCCGGATCCAGATCAGATGGAGGACCTGGGCCTAGACATGACCACAATACATGATGTAGACAGCCGGATCCGGGCCGTATCCAGATCAGATGGAGGACCTGCGCCTAGACACAAAAACAACGCATGATGTAGTCAGCCGGATCCGAGACATATCCGGTTCAGATGGAGGACCTGCGCCTAGACACGAAAACAACGCATGATATAGTCAGCCGGATCCGGGCCGGATCCAGATCAGATGGAGGACCTGGGCCTAGACATGACCACAATACATGATGTAGACAGCCGGATCCGGGCCGTATCCAGATCAGATGGAGGACCTGCGCCTAGACACGAAAACAACGCATGATGTAGTCAGCCGGATCTGGGCCGTATCCAGATCAGATGAAGGACCTGCGTCTAGACACAACCACAACGCATGATGTAGTCAGCCGGATCTGGGCCGTATGTAGATCAGATGGTGGACCTGCACCTAGACACGACCACAACGCATGATGTAGTCAGCTGGATCCGGGCTGTATCCAGATCAGATGAGGGACCTGCGTCTAGACACGACCACAACGCATGATGTAGTCAGCCGGATCTGGGCCGTATCCAGATCAGATGAAGGACCTGCGTCTAGACACAACCACAACACATGATGTAGTCAGCCGGATCCGGGCTGTATCCAGATCAGATGAGGGACCTGCGTCTAGACACAACCACAACGCATGATGTAGTCAGCCGGATCTGGGCCGTATCCAGATCAGATGGAGGACCTGCACCTAGACACAAAAACAACGCATGATGTAGTCAGCCGGATCCGAGACATATCCGGTTCAGATGAAGGACCTGTGTCTAGACACGACCACAACGCATGATGTATTCAGTCGGATCCGGGCCGGATCCAGATCAGATGGAGGACCTGGGCCTAGACATGACCACAATACATGATGTAGACAGCCGGATCCGGGCCGTATCCAGATCAGATGGAGGACCTGCGCCTAGACACAAAAACAACGCATGATGTAGTCAGCCGGATCCGAGACATATCCGGTTCAGATGGAGGACCTGCGCCTAGACACGAAAACAACGCATGATATAGTCAGCCGGATCCGGGCCGGATCCAGATCAGATGGAGGACCTGGGCCTAGACATGACCACAATACATGATGTAGACAGCCGGATCCGGGCCGTATCCAGATCAGATGGAGGACCTGCGCCTAGACACGAAAACAACGCATGATGTAGTCAGCCGGATCCGGGCCGGATCCAGATCAGATGGTGGACCTGCGTCTAGACACAATGCAGCCCTGAATGTCTGCAGAGATTTTCTCAAACAGACAATCCCCTGTGAAGGCCTTGTCGATACGACATCAGCACTGACCCTCAGCACAGACCCTATGGCCAGCTTCGGCTCCCTACCGGCACGATGAATCCGATCTTCAAACAAAACGAACTGGATGAAATATTTGAATGCTACTGATCCTCAATCTGTTTTCTGACCTGTAATGCTGCCTGAATGATAATCACACCGTGTTCGTTTGTTGGCCAGAGGAGAACTGAGCGACTGATCTTTGCTGCTCCCAAGGGTTTTTTCCTCCATTCTGTGGTGGAGTTTGGTGGATCCATCATTCATTGATGGAGTTTGGGTCCTTTCTTTCTTAGTTAGGGACACTTAATATTTAACAATATTATTGATTTGACTGCACTGACACTGTTGAATGAGAACTGAACTGAGCTTTGACGATGACATCACTTTTCTGCAGAGCTGCGTTATAGATGAAATGAACAAATTTAATAATTGATGATCTTTGTAATGGAACTGAATCAACACTGACCTGACTTCAGCTGAACAATGACATTACTTTCTTTTAGAGCTGCTTTACAGGCGAAATGAATTGTTTGCATAACTGAATCATTTTCCTGTTATCACTGTAAAACTGCTTTGAAACAATCTGTATTGTATAAAGCGCTATATAAATAAAGGTGACTTGATTTGACTACAGCCACATCCTGACAACAGTATTACAGTCTTCAGGATGAACTGTTCAACTTGCCTGTTTGAGAATGTATGACAAATGAATTATGTATAACAAATCTTATTATAGGATCCATTAATTATCAGGTTTATCATTAAGCCCTGGAAAGCACTACCTAGAATTGTGGGGAGTTTAGCACAGACACAGACACTCACCGTTCCTCAGCAAATGTAAAACATCTAGTTTTATATATTGTTTGAAACAAGTCCAAACTCCGTCATTCATTCACTAAGATGTTAATATGAAGTAACTTTTACTCGAATAATCTTTCTAGCTACATTGTTTTTGCTCCGCCAATACTTCCAAGTGAAGTAGAAGCAGTGCACTCATTCAATCCCATAATGCACAACAATAATGAGAGTACCACCACAGTACACTAAACAACTGGAGAATACTTAAAATACAATGTGAGGGTTACACTGGTTTATACAAGCTTCTGGTGCACTCAGTGTGTTCAAGTGGACTATAGTGGATTAAAGTAGTAGTAGTAGTAAATTCAGTACTATAATAAAACACTAAAGTAAAGTACTAAAGTAAATATTACAAAAGTATATTACATAACAATCAGGTTTGTAATAGTTTTCAGTGGCTCCCTTTAAATAACAATTTATTATTTTACGGCCTTTATTAAAGTCACCATGAAATCAAAATCTTTTTTTTTTTTTTTTATGGAATATTGGAGTGTTTTGATTTGTGTTAATTTATCCATGCACATCATTATTGTTTTAAATTCATGTTCCTGGTAATCTTGAATCAGAAAAACTTCCTCTTGCAGCATCTCTTCTCTTCTCTGATGACGAGGGCGGGGCTATAACCTGTCACTCACATGAGATCAGCCAATAGCAAACCACAACCATCCAATCATTCAATCAATTCCCCACGGACACAATCAAGCCCCGCCCACATTTGTTCTAGTTCAATAGGAAAGAAAAGATGCAGAGAAGAAAAGATCTCAACTTCAATTTCATTCTGACTTTAAAGGAAATACTCAAATGCACTAACCTAGAAATCACTACTAACAATACCAAACTATAATCACTACTAATTCTTCAAAATCACTCAAACTATACCAAAAACTGTGGTTGGTTTGTAATGAAGGGCTGATTAGGTTTGTAATAATCAAAGATAACTGCAGACTCTCTTCTTCCCCCTAAATGAGGTAACATAACACACACACACACACACACACACACTCGCACTTAAACTTAAAACCAGCAAATGTGATAGTTTTGTACTGCGGAACCAATTACAAGTCTTTAACAAGTTCTCTTTTTCTCCAGGAATCTGTAACACCTCATCTGTACCTCCAGGAAGGGACATGCAAGAAGACCCTTAATGAAATCACTTCCCCTTCCCATGTAGCGACTCACACCAGATTAAGATGCAGTGGAGTGTAAGCACACTAACAAGCAGAGAGACTCTGACACTTCATTAACACCGATACCTGCACGCTGTCTAATGGGTTTCGCGGTGATGATGGCATGCTGACAAACAGATGGGCTTACAATAAACAAGTGAAACCTGATTTGAAACCTGTTTTAATGTTTAACGTTTGTGCTGTTGGCGGGTGGGCTGCTATATATATTACAGAAGAAGACTGTGGAGCTGCGAGAGTAAAGTTCAAAGTGCCAAAGAAAAGAATAAAATGCTTTATTACTTTAGTAAAAACTACATTGTTCTACTCAAAGAGGAACCTGAAGAAAACTACTCATTAGCATTTCCATTCATCTCACGACAGTGATTTGACGTGTGCTATCTTTACTCATGGCATGACTGTTCTGACACACAACTTTTGATAGAATGCACTGCGTTCAAAGCCATTGTGTTAAAACAGTCTGAATTTGCATATCAATTTTACATTACTGTCACTATAGTTCAGCTAATGAATGATATTACTTGGCAAAATAATTGTTTAAAGTCCCCCTGTAGTCAATCATTTTATTCTTTAAAACTCATCTTTGATCACCAAAATGACATATTTAAGCGTTTTTCCTTGAAAAAAATTCTTCATGTCCTAAAATATCTTGAATGTAACTCGACACCCTTGCCTCATTTAGTATGCGCAGCTCTATGAATATGCAAATGAACTCACTCAGCTCAGAGATCCACTGGTTGACGATCACACGTTGATCTGATTGGTTACAAGGTAGTTTGTGACGTCAGAAACACCAGCGATTTCAAAGCGTGTTTTTGAGACTGTCTTTGGTTCACTGCAGTTTTAAGGAGAAAATACTCAGCAATGGAGTCGACTTATGAATTTACACATATTAAGCATATTAAAAACACCACATAGACACATAAACAACATTAAAAGCTGGATTTTCACCACTGATGGACTTTGACATGAGTATCATCAGTAATGAATGTAATGGTGTCTTTTTCAGCTGAGATATCAAACCAGTGGCTCTGTAAAGACGGTACTCATGCCTTATCAGTTATAAAGCACAACAGGACAAATGGCTGCATTAAAAGCACTAACCTCTCGTTTAACAGCATCCGCTCCCTCTGCTTTACTCCTGCAGTTAAGCATTGAGGTGAAATGATTCTCATAATGTATTTCTCAAGTGCAAACATTTCATCCATCACTGTGCGTGCGTGTGTGTGTATAACTAATGTGCAGAGACGCCAATGGCCTAGTTCAAATTGTCACGTCAGCATTTCCATTCCAGTGTACTGGTGTGAATGCAGTTAGCACATCTTCATACAGCTAAAACTACATGCATCACCACCACATTCATAATCAAGAAAATCACTTCTGCGCCGACATAGTAAAATGAGTTTTTGCTCTACTGGGTAGGGTTGCACCAGTCGTTCGTAAGTTCTTTCTTAAATTAGAACGTAAAGTCCACACTAGAGGCTTAGTAACTACTAGCTAGTTTGTAACTAACTCTGAACTTTATTCCGTTGCACCATTTGTTCGTAAGGCAGAACATAGCTAGTAGGTCGTAAGCTCTCCGTAAAGTAATGCGTAGTCGCATAATATGACGTTTAGCCTCGATGATCCAATAGCAGCCTTCAAATACGTGAGCAGATGTTGTGTTGAAATGCTGTGAATTTCAGTTTATCCTTCATTCTTTTGCCTCACGTTACTAACGGTAAAAATAAGTTTCCATTAAATACGATACTTGATCATGAATAGCATAAGTGTTTTTATATGTAAATAACATTCAGAAACTGTATTTGAAATGAAATGAATAAGGATCAATAAATAAATATTGATGCAAAAAGCATAAGAAATTACGTTTATTGATTATGACTGATATTTGACATGCACAACATGGACCGATGCACACAGGTGTGCTGTTTAGGATGGGTTTGTGTTAAAGATAGCCGCTAACAAAGTAATCTTTTCACATAATGTTCTCTCTCTTAAAATGTAAGCGAGTGTAAATGTCAGCATAATCATATATGTCTAAAGAATTGAAGTCTGTCAGGTAAAAGAAGAGCTTATTGATGCAGTTCAGTCTGTCTGATATTTTATTCCATCCGTTACTCCTGATCGGAGGCTGCCGTTAATATTTAGTTTATACGTAGAGTTACGATTCAACTAAGTTTAATGGTGCAACGCAAAAATATTTAGAAGTGCGTAAGTCGTAACTTAGTGTCCATTTACGTCAAAACTAGGCTAAGTTATAACTTACGCACAGCTGGTGCAACCGGCCCCTGGTAGCTGAATGCATCAAATTATCACTACTTGACTTCATTAACGGATAGGGCACGCATATATATCTTCTTTATGCACAAATGATGTGCTTGATAAGAACAGGTAACATGATAAAGTTACAAACTCAAGTGACTCTGCATGTGGTTTTGTTTTTAAGGCTTGTGTAACTCACCGATTTACTATTTTGCACAGGATTCGTCCATGACATCAGTTATTTACTTTTGTTTTTTCTTTTCAGTGCTTTTGCCTCCTTAGACACATACAGTAGAGAGTGAAATCAAAACTGACCATATTTTCTCAATTCACGTTTCTGGCAGAGTTAAAAATAAACCCAAACCTTTTTTTAGTTACCTGAAATAAAACAAAATGTAATAAACCCCTACATTTTATTTATTATTTCCATTTAGTGTAACTTGATATACTACAATAACCAGAACTAAAACTGAAGTAAAAATCATAAAAAACAAGAGGCCTATTGGTGTGTTCAAGTCATGTCGTAAAGATCGTATTTTCGATTTGAACGCACATGAACTGCACCACAATGTCGTAAATAAGTGGAAAGCTCGGGATTTTCTTTAAGTCCCGATCTTTAGGAGTTGGGAGCGTGTCAGTGAGAAACATGGCGGAAAACCACAATATTTCAAGGTATTTAGTAGTGATTTGTTGGGCTTTTCTATTTAAAGCAAAGTAAAGCTATAATCGCCTACACAGAATATGATAGCATTAAATTATAATATTATAATGTGTTACAATAAAATTAACAGTGGCTTCAAAAATGAATTAAAAACATAAAAAAGCTAAACACACCTGATGCACATTCCTTGTTCATTTTCTACAACTAGAGTTTAAGAACTATTTTTGTGTAATTAATTAAGAGAGAGTACACCGCCATCTGACTCTGACGAGAGTGACTCGAACGCACCAGCCGTCATAAACACGAGTTTCCACCTCGTAAATACGAACTTCCCCGGAGGACTTGAATGCACTATATGTCACGTATGCTCTCCATCTGCCCATCTTCATCAGTCCAGACACTACATTTCCCAGCATGCCTCCTGTCCCTCACCTGTACCTGTTTCCCATCAACACTCCAGTCAGCACCAGGATAAGAGCACACACACCTCACAGTCACTCTTGGGGTGTGTTACACTGCGCTGTTAGACATACACTCGAGGGAGCGAGTCTACTCCGATGTACACGTCAAGCATCTCAATATCCCACAATTCAACTTGATTGTGACATCACAACAGATTTCGTATTGTAGTGTATGATATATTAATTATTTTGAGAATTAATCACATAATATAGTATAATATATAAATTGTGTTGAGATTTAATTGCATTTAAAGGAATGTGTAATTACTCAACAGTATAATAACAGCTCATATACCTATAGGATTGCATATATTTTCTAACAACTTATATACATATATGGTGCATAAAACAAATTCTAAGTACAAAAAGGGGTTTAAATAACAAATCAGCTCCATAGTAAATTCCAAGTGAAGCTGAGGAAGCGCAGGCGGGGTATATTGATTGGCTCCTCCCCCTTTTCTAATAGCCAATAGCGTTTAGTTTTCCTCACAGACTGCAAGTCGTACAGCAACATTTAGCGAATCCGAGCGCTGATGATACGCTGGATTCAATATTAGAGGTGTGAATAAATTCTAGCCATTTCATTCCTAACCAACGTACGGTTGGAAAACAGAATAAAACTCGAGCGTTTGAGCAACCGAACACACATCTCTAACCCGTATTGCTCCGTGGTGTGTCAATGCTTTGGCCAGGTGGTGTTTATAGCATAGGGGGCGGAGCTTCAGATTCTAGAGAGCGTTTGATTGGACAGAAGATGTGATGAGAAGCTGAAGTCGGCGGTGATGTGAGAGACTGTAAGTTTTGAATGCTTATATCTCCTAAATGCAATTTTTCTCATTGTTTTGAAACACACCCGTTTATGCATAACCTTAAGGCTAACATATTCATGCTAAAAGCTAAAAAGATTTCGGAGAGTAATGCAGCGATGGTTGTGTCCAAAATCTCCCTCTATACCCTAAATAAGGCACTGTTTGAGGGACCAGCCGTTTGTAGTGGTGTCCGAAACCATAGTGGTCAGATGCACTTATTCAAATAAATTAAATTTTAGCTATTAAAAAGTGTGGCTGCATTCCTGTATGCTATGCCCAATACTGGATGAAATCTAGTAGCTGAATATTCTACAGATACACAATTAACACAATGAAGTTAAAGACTGATAAAGAAGTTCTGCACTGCTTATTTGTGCATCCTTGTTTATGATGAAACCTCAAAGTACAGTCATTGTAAACCCTAAAACTGATCTGGCCTCAGCGTAGACTAGGCGGTTTTGAACATCATTATTGATTTGCAGCATGTCATATTTCCACGCTTCTGCTGAAAGTGAAGATCTGAAATGCTGTCCTGTAATTTACTTCCATTATACCACCAGACTGAAGAAGTGCAAATGATGCAGCGTCTGAGCGCATATAATTCCTCATCCATTTGTACCCACTAATTAATGTAATTTGCTTGTTAATACACTGCCAATTATGTGTGGGCTCTTGGCAGGAGTAATTGGAGGGGTTTTCAAAGCCCTGGGCAAGAGAATTCGCCTCTTCTCTGTTTCATTGCTTGTGAGAATGAGAATCTACGGGTCGAGGCTAAATGCTGAGGTGACAGTATGTCAGTGATGGATGTTTGCCAAAGGCCTGATGGATCTTTCTGGAGTTTGAATATGAGGACAGCTCAGGTCATCTTTATATTCTGCCATTTGATTTTGATCAGCTCTCACTTTACACGCCTCAAGCAACTTCTATTTCATCCATTTACATCTGTCTCCAAAGTGGCAAACTACTGAAGCTTGACAAATGATGTTTGTTTTAGAAAACTTTTGCACTCCGCTCAAGTTCCCAAGTTCCAGCGCTCCACGGGCATTTTAGTCAGTCAACAAGGTTGTTGTCTCTTTCCTTTGATTTATGTTAGGCTCATTTTTCAAAGTCCACGATTTAACCGACTTGAACATGCAAAGGTTACAATGAATGTGTAATTTAAGTCAGGGGTTCTCAACCTTTTGCAAGCTGGGCCCCCCAAAAGCTGGTTCATTGCAGTTGGGGCCCCAGTGACCCGATCCCCACCCACCCCACCCCACACCACCCCACCCCACCCCACCTTGCAAAGATAGATAGATAGATAGATAGATAGATAGATAGATAGATAGATAGATAGATAGATAGATAGATATTATTGTTATCATCAGTAGCGGTAGGTAGGCCTATTATCATTACTAGGCTATTGTTATATAATTATATGAGGTTACATGCTTTATTGTTGTTGTTGTTATTATTATTATTATTATTATCATCAGGCCTATTATCATTACTAGGCTATTGCTATAATTGGGAATTGGCACCAGATCTCTGATATTAATTATGCTTTATTATTGTTATTATTATAGCCTAATACTGTTAAAAATTACCAGCATTTCACAATAATTAACAGTATTATTTTACAGTAACTTGTTGTAATTAAGTTTCCCTGTAATATCCCAATGATTACCTGTAAAAACTACAGTATCCTTGGATTTTACAGCATTTAACTCTTATTTTACAGTAAAATCTTGCAATCTAAAACCTGCTGTTATATCACAACAAGGTCTGTAATATCACAGCAACACAGTGAAAAAAAATAAGGATTTCACAGCATTAAACAGTATTATTACAGTAAAATGTTGTATTGAAATATGCCCTGACGTCACATGACATAACCGAACTGTTTTGAACTGAAGGCGTCGTCGTGTCCCTCTTCTATTCCGGGCTGAATGGAGAAGGTGAGCAGCATGCATGTTTGCAGCACTTACACCCATGTTATTTTAATATGATAATAATATTTACTTTCAAATAAACGTTTATCGCATGACACAGTTCACATTTTGTTAGCAAGTGCCCGGAATTGTTGAAAGTTCTCTCACAGCATTTGCTAATAGTAGTAATGTTAGTAATGACGAGAGTTTCGCTATAATTTTTCATGTCACTATCACCGTTTAGACAAATCTGGTGTTTGTAAAGTTTATAAAACCAATGATGGGACAAACATTACTATTTATGTGTGCACATTTCTGTAATTAGTCAAGGTTATCATAGATTAGCAGGGCTAACCGTTAGCTGTTTAACTTTAATAACTTAGTGATTCAAACGGTCCATAAAATAATATTTTTCCAGCGGATATCCTAGTTACAACATGACTGAGATAACTGTTAGTCTCATGTCATGTTCGACAACGGGAGGGTTTTAACACTAGGGTTTCCCACTTGTCCTGATATGAATGAATAGGCTAATAATTGTAAAAGTTGTAAATGCACTTTACATTGAGTGAGCAATCTCAAAGTGCTACAGAAAAAAAAAAACACTATATATATACCACTATCATTTTTGACATACGGCTAAAATTAAATTACAATGATCAATGATCATAATCTGCATTCAAACTGAAATTCTTATTGTTGGTTGCCTTTGTGTAATTTCTCCTTTTTCTTTTCTTTTCTTTCCAGGTCATCAGAGAGAGTTTGATGCTTAAAGTTGGTGTAAGATTTTTTATTCAAATATTTAAAATGCAAAATGAGTGATTACATTATCAACATTTACCTTGCATGATTTACTACCTCTGACCAATGAACAATATTTATCCTTTATCCTAAATCCATGCTATTGTGTGTTAACTATGTTACAGCCATTTGCCACTGGTCAATACTGCAGAACTCCCCAGCAGCCCCTGCTTGATCATTCAAGGTAATGTTACTTTGATCTAGTATCGACATTTCTAACTCATTATTTTGTTTTCATTCTAGTAATCTACAAGACCACAATAAATAATAATAATAATAATTATAATAAGAATTACATTTGTATAGCCATTTGTATCTTAAGCAGATCGCAAAGTGCTCATAACACATAATGTTGTATCTGTTCATTTCAGGTGACATGATGAAGCCCTCTGGATGGCTTGTATCCATCGAGGGACATGTCGTGATGGGCCCACACCCTTTCTTTTTACACGGAGTAGCTGCTTTCTTCAGCAGCTATTACGTCTTCAACCTTGAGTATCCTGCCGCTGGATCGTCGACGCTGGAGTTCATTCAAAGGTATTTTATAAAGATCACATTTAATCTTGTAATTCACATTATAGTACAGGCTTCCAACTCAATGATTGTCTTGAGGTCTAAAATGCTGACAAACGAGGTACCTGAGGCTAGCCTGGTGAGACCATCCTGATCTCGCAAACTCATTCAATTTCGCTCTGCAGATCAGTCTGGGTTTCTACACGTTATGCTGACAAATACCTGCCGGTCCAATCACAGCTATTTATTTTGTTTTGGGGCAGGCTATGTGATGATGATTTCGAAACGTCTATTGGGAAATGCGAATGTATTGAATGAAGTAGATGAAATTTTCTTTCAAAGCATAACAAAATGCTCTCAGGCCCTTTATTGAAAGGATATGTTTGTCATACTTTCAACAGGGTTTGGTTTTAATTTACCAACTGGCCAATTGCGTGAAGATGCATTTCAGTGGTGGCACACGTTGATATCGCCTCTCATAGTAGAAAATCAACCACTTTGCCTCAGGCAAACCTAACCTGAGGCACCTTGGCTAAAAATGGCTAAAAAAAATTATGGTGAGAGTAAGATCTAACAAGTTTGGATTATAAATCTATTAGGGTTTGATGTGGGGAAAAAGCACAGCAAAAAGCACACCTTGATAAATGCTGTCTGCAATACATACTGTAAGTCTATTTAAAACTGAAACTATCTTTGCTTATTAACAGGTGCTTCCTGGGCATCAATCCTGAAAGAGGCTCAAAGACCAAGAAGCGTAATTTTTTGTAATTTTTCAAGACAACTTTGCACTACAAGATTTTTACACAATGCTGTTGCGTGTGGACTCATTATAATGTTTGAGACTGAGAGGAGCGCCTGACCCCTTTACGACATTCCTTCATCGCTCTCTCCCTTGCTCTCTTATCTTGCCATGAAGGCCTCATTCCCATCCTGTCCATTACTGTTATTGTGACACAGCTAGTTGAATAGTTGAATTGTGAGACAGGTAGTTGAATTGCAAGTTTGCACAATTTCTCTGCATTTTCTGCATTTTAAGATGACTTTTATGACTAGAAAGTTGAATTTCTTGAACTCTTGAAGTTCTTGGCATCTGCTGTACATTGAAAAATATGTATTTGTTAATAAATATGCCATTGGGCTAACATTGACTTTACCAAAGAGTTGTTTGTTGGGGGGAGGGGGTTAATTGTACAATGATTGTAAATTCACAGTAAATGGAAGCTTCATCTGCATTACTTTTACAGTAAGTTACTGGACAATTTTAGCATGACTTCCACAGTATACATTGTAAATTCACAGTAAATTGTCAACTTGTACATTACTTTCACAGTACACACTGTAAAAGTACAGGGCCTTGTTGTAATGATGTACAGCAAAAGATTGTAATTCCCCAGTAATGTACTGTAATATCACAGTAATTGCTTTGTCATTGAAGCAGTGAAGTTACAGTATACAGTTGTGCTTTTACAACAATGCATTGTAATATTACAGATATAAAATTACAGTAAATTGCTGTGAGTATATTTCACAGTATATTGCTGTAATCCTTACTGTGAAAGTCATGCAAAATTTATCCAATTATTTATTGTAAATTCACAACGAAATATTTTGCAGTGTAGGCATCATCTGCATTTTTTACAGAAGCTTGCAGGTAGGTGATGTTAATGTGAGACCTGAGCCTGCTTTGCCTTGCAAATATCCTCAATTCTTGGCTCAATGTTTGATAAACATAGCCTCAAATCATCCTCGATTTGTGCACGATTGCGGTATTTCATTTTGAGTGTAGTCATTTTTGAGAATCCTGCCTCACACAAATATGTCGACGCGAAAGGAAGGAGAATCTTCAAGGCGACGTCACAGACGTCACAGACACCAGTAAAAGTCGCTGGATTTGTCGCTTTAAAAAAAAAAAAAAAAAAAAGTCGCCAGGAGGATGATTTGTTTGTGTTATAATCAGTGCTTGAAGTGGGGGGGGAAAAGGTGGCGGTACTCTCTTTGCATTGGCAAATCATGAAATTTTTACAGTGAAAAACAAAACTTGGAGATATTGCTGTTACAACAATTAATTGTTATTTATTTATTAACAACATAAATGTATTTAAACATGTTTGTGTGTGCGTGGCTGCGTGCGTGCGTGTGAGCATTTCACAAAAACTAAAGGAAAGCTTTAACTGTAGCCTATATTCTGACTAGATTATTCGTTTTTTATATATAAAACTAAATACGACCTCACGTTTTAACAGTCTCGACTAATCGAGCCACGAACGCCGTCGATAGGATAGCTGGTCGATAGGAATTACGTTTGTGAAATCTAACGTAGCACAGCGTTCGTGGCTCGATTAGTCGAGACTGTTTTCCAAGATGGCTCCTGCATGTAAACGCGTAATGTACTGTCTTTATAAAGTATCTTCTTATTAAACTGTCTGTACACTTACAAAGTTCTCAATGCTTCGGTTTGTATGTAAGGACCCTCATTATGTTACCGTGTTAGTGTGAGGCTATTTTGAGCCTTGTTAGTGGTATTAACTAGTGATTTATTTTTACTTACTCTGTGCCCCATATACTACTGTTATGAGCTAATCTGTTTTTAAAAGATAAAACTCTTTACATTCGATTTTCATGAAAACGCATCGCAGGGAACGATCGACTCGGTAACCATGTGTTAATTACCCCTAGGTTCATTTTTCACTGGATTTGTCCTTTAATTTAACTTGGCGGGGTACATGAGCCCCTAGCGTCCGATTGCCTGGTTCTCACAACTCCGAAAACGTCAGATCAAATTTTCAAATAGGCGCTATCTTTATAAATAAACCAAAGATTTGATCTTTAAACAACTACATTCTCGCCTGAAATACTCTTAAAACTACATTTCGTGACACAATTACAGCAGTATTTTTAAATTACGCGGGGTTTCTTGCTGGTTGGTGTGAGATGCATTCTGGGATACCTGGCTGTCTCAAGTTCGCACAAGTCACCTCTCGATGCATCCTCGGTAAAAGGGGCGGATCAAGAACACATCCGGGGATTTGAACTGGACTTGGCTAGATGTGAACTTTGAATTGGAACAGTACTTGGGCAGCGACTGATGACGACTGATGACGTTTCACAAGTTTCACGTTTCACAAGTCCACAAGAACACAAGTACAGACAAGAACGCATATTGAGAAACGGCTATCTGTCTCATTCTTGATGAATCAGCTGTGTGAACGAATCTTTTGAATGAATGACTCAATGACTCGCTTAATAAGGCCGCTGATCACCTGTATTTCCGCGCTCACTATCGACAAACCAATCAAATCCGTTTACAATTATTTATTTTTTTAAATCAGACCAAACACTTTTTTTTTCAGGAGTTATGTATATACAAAATGATAACTTTTGATAACAGTAGCCTATTGATAAAAAAATAAAAATAAATATTGTGCAAACTGGCGTGAGGGCAAAAAAGTTCCCCGCTGTTGCTTCAACCCTGGATTGAGCCAGGAGTCCTTTCTGTGTGGAGTCTGCATGTTCTCCACATGTTATCGTAGGTTTCCTCCGGGTACTCCAGTTTCCCCACAGTCCAAAGACATGCAGGTTAGGTGCTTTGGAGAGTCAAAAAAAATCTTGTATGTGTGATTTTGTGAGTAAAAGCCCTGTGATGGACTGGCCATCTGGTTCAGGGTGATTTCCCCTGCCTCTGGCCTAGAGAAACTGGGATAGCCTCCAGCCCTATAACCCTAGAAGGTCATATGAGGAATAGAGAAATAGATTGCTACTGTAATGGAACCTTATGCTTTCCTGTCGCATTTCACAAATGCATACTTCAGTTGGCCAACAGAATGCAGATTAATGGGTTTACATATCGCGCGAAATTGAGGAAATGGGCAAAATTCGAACTGTTTATGATAAAGGAAAACATGCATTGTCGGCGTATTGAGCATTAAGTGTATTAAGGGTTAAGAACGTGCATGTAAACACACTAAAATATATATAGTTGCTTTAATTTCAACATTCACTTTAATTTCAACATTCACCATCACATAACAATAACACCTGCAATCCAAATTACTCCCAAATATCCCCTAATATACATACTATAAGACATCACACAATGTCACAAATTCAATCCCCAAAAATTATAAAACCATAACAAAACACAAAAATATTCAATAATCACAAACCTAAATATGACCTCAGATCATATTAATTGGACTTGAGCTAACATTAACTAGCAATGAACTGTTGTGTTTGTATTAACAAACGTTGACAAAGATTAATACATACTGTAACAAAGGAATAGCTCCGTGTTAGTTCATTTTAGTTGGGACCTTTTTTTAAAAGTGTTTCTAAAATCTCTTATGGAGCCAATGATTTAGTTTTTACTGCCCTAACGCAACTGCATAAATGATCACAAAATCCAAGAGTTCTTCCTAACAGTGTTGTTTCACAGCTGCTAGTAATGCATCTGCTTGACTTATCACCACACATACAACATAAACACCATTTGTCAGACAAAAAAAGAACATCCCCAAGCGTAAAGCACAATATTATAAAAATGTTATTACCCCATGTTCCTTTAGGGATTAGAAAATAAATTACAGTGGACAGAGGAACATGTTAGTATCTATTAAGGTGGTGTGTGTTGTTCCTCTGTGAGGCGATGAGGCTCTATACGTCTGAAGGAAGAGTGTTTTCCATCCCAGTATCTGGATCCTGCTAATGTGCTTGGCTGCCTGACTTTTATAGTTTATTGATGGTCAGTATATCTGTCATCATAAAGAAGCGATTAGCATCAGCGTGTTTTGAGGAGAGATGGGGACTTGGGACTTTCTCTCGAGCTTTAAGGGCAGTTATAATAGATTTATTTTATTTTTTTTCAGTATGTTAAGGTTTTTTTTCTCATTTGAGTTATCACCATTTTTTTTTTTTTTTTTTACTGAAAGCAGAAATATTCTAAACGGACCTGTAAACATGCTGTACAATTTGAGTTTGCTATTTGGGGAAACATGTTGGTGTGTACCATTCATTTGGAAACCATTTCTCTATTTCTCATTATGTGTAATTGTGGAAGAAATTCATTCAACAAGTTCATAACGGTGGAATATGTACATGGAGATCTCGGAGGACTTTCAGTGCAATTAATAACTTCAGAGAATATTGGAAGTTCAATGTTTTGTCCTTTAGCGTATGTTTAGTTTAGGATGTGTTTTCTAGGTTGGATTTTGTCATTTTGGTCTTGTTTCCATAATATTATTTTCTATTTTTCAGACAGGTTTGTGATAAGCATGTGTTAGCTGTGTAATTGGGAAGTTAGGGTTAAGGTTACCAATCTAGGGCTCCCTTTCGAGGGAACTCAACACTGCGTCAGTTGCTGACACTATGGGGGAACTAGGTGTCTGAGACACGTGTGAAATCACGCCAGTCCTATTAGCAGTCCTATGAAGTCACATGGAGCAACTGTGCGTATAGAAGAGCTCCTGGATTACATGTCATCAGCTTTGTTGTCTTCAGGAAGCCGCTTGTTTGTGTGCTGGTGAAAGAAAGCAGCGTGTGTGAGTGTCAAAAAAAACCTTGCAGTTCAGAAAGTGTGTATCACCATACCGTTTTTTAACGCCTGGCGATGTGTTGTCTGTTTAGGAGTGTAGCGCGCTCGCTCAGCCCTTATAGGGCTGTATGCACTCAATACGACCAGTGGCTCTCTTCGTGAGAGATGGGAGCCAAGCTTCTGTGCCTCATGGTTCCAGCTCCTGTCTGGGGATCATGGGGATTGCAGAAGGAGCTGGCTGAGGAGCTTGAAGGGGTTTCTCTTGCTTCTGACGGTGTTGCAAGCCTAAAACTAGGCTTAAAACTAGGTGAGGGATTGTCCCCTGAGGAGGCTACAGAACTGTGCACGGCCAGAGTCAGCCCTCCATGCCCTGCTCTATCGGCTACTCTATGGCTGTGATGGTGGCATCTGTGGCTAAATCTGTCGGGCATCAATCAGTGTGATAAAACTATTCTCCTTGATGCTCCAGACTCACTCTCTGGACTTTTTGGAAGTTCATACCTCGTCAGGTCCAGGCTCCTCCTGGTCCCTCAGATCCTTCTTCAGGGATGAGTTTCTGGATGGACGGTCAGAAGGTGTGCGAGTACAGGGCAGAGACGCCGCGGCAGGAGGAGGTCGAAATCCAACCTGAGGGCCGTAATTTCGGCCAAGAGAAAGGAGAATATATTTGTTTTTGTCATTCAAAACTGGATTTTATCTCACCCATCGCCCATCACCCATCAGATTGGGCCATTAAAGCTGGGTGATCCACTCCCTCATCTTTCAGATTGTGTATTAAAGAAGGGCAATGCTCCTTATGAATATCTGTAAGGTTGAGCTTGACATAAAAATCTGTCGCTCTCCCCAGTTCATGGACGGTGTTGTGCTCCATGGCAGGTATTCCCTGTGAGTATACAGCTTGAAGGGTGAAGCTCAATATGGTCTACGTCAACTCTCTCACTTGTCGCCCTCTCCAATTTATCTGATTGGGTTAATAAAGCAGAGCTATGCACCGTTGTGAATGGGTTGATGCCCATTCCCAGGCTAGTTAAAGGTCAGAGCAGGGCTTTTGAAAGGGTGAAATGGCCTGTTTCAAGGTTAGTGATCCATTCTCTTTATTAAAACTGGACAAAACATAGAAGCTGAGGAATTTCAGTACGATGCTCCAATAAGGCTAAAAAGTGTGTTGGGCGTCATGATAATATGCAGAGTTGCTGTAAGCGACTCCCTACTTCATCTATTGCCTGGTTAGGCAGCAGGTTGTAGTACTGTACTGAGTCCAACATTTTCGCGCGTTAAAAAATAAATACGACCTCACGTTGTGTCAATCACGTTTACACACTGCCTCCGAAACTTTCGTCCATCATGAATTTTATCAGGTTTGCTTTTCTGCATTTTTTTCGCATCCGTAGCAAGCATTTTGAGAGGTGTTTTGACAATTCCGAGCCACCGAATGACGAATACAAACAAACGCATACAAAAATTTCAGACTCAGTGTGCAAGGACCTTTAGTCTTAACTAGTGGTGCACTATATATCGGCCGCCGATATAATATCGGCCGATATGGTCATTTTTTTACACATCGGTAATGTTCCGATGTCAAAATAGGGCCGATGTGAACAGGCCGATAATCATTCCTGTGTATATGACGTGTGAAGTTGAAGATTAAGTTGACGATGCTGACTCGTGACCTTCGCAGTAGTGAACGCGCCTGAGAGAAATGCACATTTCATACAGATGACATAAGCAGAGAACAGTCTGTTTTCTTTCTTGAATTGTTCTGTTTAAAAGTACACATTTCAAGCTTTCTATATATATATATTCTATATATTCTATATATTTCTGGTTGATGAAACATTGATTAAAATTAAGATACAATTAATACAAAACGAAATTAAATTTAAAGACAGGCTTTGTGCGTTCAGTTTGAGGTCTCTGTGAAAGTTTTAAAGCAGTCTTTTAGTGCCGCTTTCAGAGCGCTCACGTCCGTAACGGAGAACTGTCCCGTCCGTAACATTTTTTTTTTTTTTGTGTGAAATAAATTTCTAAATAAATGCGACTTATATATGTTTTTTTCCTCTTCATGACGCATTTTTTGACTCATCGTTTTTTGACTCGTAGATATTCGAATAGCCTATATTGCTTGATATTTGATTTGATATATTTGATATTTTGATATATTGATTTTTCTCAAAAGTGACAGCCCTAGTATCAGGCAGAATGTAGTTATATGGTCGTAATAGGAATTGCAAAGAACAGCAGTTGTCTTGCCAAACAGTCCAGTTTGGCTCAATCCATATATTTGGCGACATAGTAGAAATTAAGCTAACGTCCTTCGGGCTATGCACGTACACTTCCAGGCCGGGTCAGTAGCTTATACAGTATCGATTGGCTGCAGCTTGCTTTTACTCTAAAGTCTTGATGTATTGTCACCCTAGTAAAAAAAAACAGCCTATGTGGAGGTGGAAAAATATCTTCCTTGAGTGATAAGAAGAGTTTCTTTTTACCATTGAATGGATGAAAAGCACGCTAACAATTAAAATATCTACTGTAGCTGCAGCCCAACTTTATTCTAGTCTACACGTACACGTAGCAAGTGTTCAGCGTGTGTTGATGTGAACCATGGACATAATTTAAAGTTTATGCACTGGGATTTTGTTGGGATTCACTTAATATATCAGAGATTGCTGAGGGGTGTTTATAAATATCTGGGAAATTTCTGGATGTTTCTTAATGTTTTTTAATGATCGGTTATCGGTATCGGCCACAATTTTCACATCGGTGCATCACTAGTCTTAACTCTACCCTAGTAGCTCTACTATTAGGTGCTCTAGGCTGTCCTGAAGCTGGTGGCTCGGACTATAGTCTAATGCAAGAGTCCCCATATCAGAAATGGTTGAGCATGGAAGCTTGGGTGCTTTTTTACTAGCACCAATAACACTGGGCTTTCTAGAGAGCAAGGCTGTGGTGCCACAGGATGCATCCTATGTGGTTGCTGATCCGTATATTCTGGGCCAAGGACCATCGAGTTCTTCAGTGCTTAGCCTGACAAGATTGTGCTTGGTGAAAACTTTCACAGTCCACAGGGAGGCATTGGTCAGCATAGCATAGTGGGTCTTAACATCCCCATAGCATCACATTGCCATGCTTCAGTCATGCCTGTGCAGGCTCTCTTTAA
Organism: Abramis brama; assembly: GCF_963993115.1. Taxonomy (NCBI): domain Eukaryota; kingdom Metazoa; phylum Chordata; class Actinopteri; order Cypriniformes; family Leuciscidae; genus Abramis; species Abramis brama. The sequence goes on from NC_139977.1 coordinate 1,751,361, forward strand.
TATCCACAGGCGCCCCATGTGACATTACAGGACTGCCGTCGGTCAATAAGATCGGCATGATTTCACACTTGTTTCAGACACTGGGTTCCACGGTACGCGTTCCCCCATCGCATAAGCACAGCGTCTCGTTCCTTTCTCATGGAAACCGGGATTACATACATAACCCTAAGATGATTTCAGGTTTAAGTTTCATTTTGTATGATGCAATAAATTATTACAAAAGTAATGCTAATAATGAAAAATTTCTTGTGCTTCCTGACCCTTTCATAGAGTAGCAGATTTTCCTACCATTGGAGCAATTTTAGCTTGATGTAGCAGAGCTGTTACTGTTAACTAAATCTAAATGTCACGTCTTGTTTTGGTTCATGTTTCACGTCTTGTCATGTGATTCCCTTGCCCTCATGTGATCCTGCCATTTGCTTCCCTAGTCTTTTGTGTTTAGTAGTCATTGGTTAACTGTCTAAATCATGTTCACAGGTGTGTCTCGTTTAGTCATTAGTAGTCTGTATTTAAGCCCTCATGTTTGCCATGTGTCTCGGTCAAGTATTGTTTTGTGTAACAACTATAGGTAAGCGCCACGTCCACGTCGGTTACACAAAACAATACTTGACCAAGACACATGGCAAACATGAGGGCTTAAATACAGACCATGTCTTAAACTGATTAACTGGTTTTATTCAAGTCAAAAATCATTGAATCATCCTAAAAATATTGATTTATGTACAATAACACGATTTCTATATAAGTGTATATCACAATTTCCTTTGCAATTTTCTCTCAATTAATATGAGGTCATAAATATTGCATACAATAGTTATAGAGGATTTTAACTGTGGTTTACAATAGTTTTAGATCAATTACAGGATGCCACAGTGCAGTACGCTACTGAAACAGCTTGAAATTGCACATCAACCATCTACTTGTTAAAGTCAGTCTTAGCAATCTGCTCTTGCTGGCGGTCAAAGCAGACATCGGCCAGCCTCCGGTCACGCGTACATCCCAGTTTCCCTGAAGCATCCTGGGTCACAGAGCCTCTTTGCTTGTCATTAGCTCAGTGCTACACTGATGAGTGTTGACAGACATCTAGACTTCAGCCCTTCACGTGGCTCTCTCATGTTCCTCTGGGAGTCCCATGGCTTGGATGCAGTTCCAGGTCACTAAGTCAAGGTGAGCTTCCCACACACACTCACCATCACACACATGTCGCCTCTGTGAGCTTGAAGAAATGTCAGCGTGTCCCAGGAGGAGCTGGCTAATGTCAGGACGGGCATCTGGCACAAGCGGAGCTCCAGTCCAGCTGTGCATGATTCTGTGATTCGACTAATTGTGACGTTATTGATTGCTGTACCGAACCTCCACTTTTCCCTGGATAAGGAAGATTGATAGACTTGTCATTTTGTCATCAAGGTAAAAATGTGGGGTGGGGGGGGGGGCTGGGGCTGGGGCTGGGGCTGGGGGGGGGGGGGGGGGGGGGCTTTATACATCTTTTTGCATGCACAGATTGTTGTATTGCTGATGTAATGACAAATTGTGTGTTAATGTCATTTGTGTTCCTGTGGAGTTCCTGTTGCTCAACTGCTCATGGTCATGGGTTTGGCTTTGGATAAATGCACTCTATCAAAAAAAAAAAAAGGTTTAATTTTAAGATTTATGTATTTGAATTGCATAAATTTTCACCCACAAATAAATGTGATGTGATGCATAAAATAGTACTAATATTAATTATCAGGTTTATATATTTATCTTCAATAAATCCAATTTGTTTAACTAATTGAATATTGTTTGTTCCACAGCAAGTCATATTTTAACCATGCTCATACTTTTTAACTGAATATATTTTATTGTTTTCATATTGAACAGATTTATGGTGATTCTAAGAAATATTTTTGAGTGCATCTGCCAAAATTAGTAATGCACCAAAACACATGGATATAATTTTGTTCCTAATCTCACTGTAATATTAAATAAATAATTATTTTAATTTTAATCATTTGAACACACGCTACATTTTGAAAACAAGAGAAAAAACTATCAGTGTTTGCATTAAATATGATTAAACCTGGAGCGATTCATGTTTACACTGCTTTTACATGTAGACGTTTCTGTTATCTGATCTGTTAAAGTTGATCTTTCCAGGCTCGATTTCCAGCCTGAATCTCTGGCTTTTAAAGACAGTTTTAATGAAATTGCATCCCTGCATTATTGCAAAAGTGTGAAAGAAATTGCACTTCATTGCAACATCTTTAGAGTAAATCTGTAATTCAATAAGAAACATGTACTGTACATAAAACTACATTTGTGAGTTCAGATGATATGGTGTCTTAAACAGCCTGGGATATTCCATTCAATTACTTACACTGCACACAATTAATACAAACTGTATAAACACAGATCTATGCAAAGTGTTATACATGAGCCTCATGGTGTTTATAAGAGCTGTATAGCTAATTGTTATCAGCGAAGCAAATTTGGTATGAACAAAAATTGTCCTTTAAATATAGACGTGTCCAGCCCATTCACAATTATCGTCTGTAAATGACCCACAATACGTCTAAATGCATACATTGTTAGATCCTATTTGGGATCCTATAACAAATCAAAGCCTTATAGAGTTCATGAATTAAGTTGTCTTGGAGTCAGAAGACTGTTGGTGAGATGAACAGAAAGACATTCATCTCATGTGACTAAGCTGAAATGCTAAATTGATTCACTTAAGGCCAGCCATGTGTGAAGATGAGTTATATTGAATGTGGAAGAGCAATATAGGAAACTGATTCAGCTGCTTTATTGAGCGAAGTTCAGTTTGGTGGATTTACCCATGTGCAGTTTCATGGAAAACTAAAGGAAATCTATATCTTCACATATTCTGAATAAAATGAGAGTGAGAACCAATGACTTTTTAAAAGTATTTTGTAATATATATAAGGTGTTCAGGGGCATTTCTTCCTGTCTGGCGTGAAAGAGTCCCTCTCACGTGTCTGTGATCTTCTGGGGCCTCGTGTCTAAAACTTTGCGTAGATTAGAATTTTTTAAATTGTGTGTATACATAAAAGGAAGCATGAATATTTTCAGATTTGCCCTTATCAGAACCTGTGCAAATTTCCCTTTATAAATTCTAATCAGCAGAAGATTGTGCGTACACTGTACACAAAAAAACAAAAAAGCCTACCTTAAATTTTTAAGTACAATCAACTTGGATGTTTAAGTCATTTCAACTTAAATTACATTAAACTGACTTAAAAAGTGAGTCAAAACCTGTATAACTTATTAAAAAAAAAAAGGAAAAATGCTTAACTTATTTTGAGTTAAAACAGTATAATAACATGTTGTCGTAACTTGATCATATACTTTTTTACAATGTACATGTGTTCCCAGCCCATCTCCTCTCAGAAATAACCACATATATAGCTTACAACACCTAGTTTTACTATGCACAACCTCATCTGCATATAATTTCCATATGCACATTCTCACCCATGTTTTGTTTAATACTTTCCAGAAATCGTTTCAGAAAATTATATTTCTCTTGTTCATTCCCATTCGGCAAAATATTGAGAGGCTGCTCACTGCAGTCAGAGCCAATGGGTGAAGCTTGATCTCTAGCCCCACCTCTCTGTATACAATGGGTGGAGCTTGATGTCTATCTCCGCCTTTTTGGGTGTAATGGGTGGAGCTTGACATTCAGCCCCCCCTCTCTGGATATAATGGGTGAAGCTTGATGTCTATATCCACCTTTCTGGGTGTAATGGGTGGAGCTTGACATTCAGCTCCGCCTCTCTGGGTGTAATGGGTGCAGCTTGATGTCTATATCCGCCTTTATGGATGTAATGGGTGGAGCTTGACATTCAGCTCCGCCTCTCTGGGTGTAATGGGTGGAGCTTGGAGGTCCAGCCACACCCTCTCTGGATATAATGGGTGGAGCTTGAAGGTCCAGCCACACCCTAAATCTAATTAGGTGAAGCTCCACCCATTAGGGGAGCTGGACATCATTTATACCACTTGTAAATATTTGTAATTGTTTTAAACAAACCATTTATGCAGATCTGCCTATGAAGTAAACATATTTTTTATAATTTTTCAATATTTTTACAGGAAACAGATACTTATTTTGCAGTGTAAATACAATTGTCTGACATCAGTGCATCACTGGCAGAACATTTTAAAATAAAATGTGTAAATCTTACAGTTTTCTTTATAAATCCTGATACGAGTGTGTAGAATGTCTACACGTCAGGTCTGCAGATATGGCTAAGATCCCTCCTTCTACAACAGCTTTCATTCACAAGTGAAGATTAAACAGGACAGAAGCTAACAGGACGAAGAAGAAATAATCAAAACAGTAATGCAAATACTACAGCTAAACAGCTGGTTAAACACAGATTATGTTAAATACTGTAATGAATCATCACATACGGTAGGCCTATGAGGCTGAGGAGGAGTAACTGGAACGCAAAAGGAGAAGATTGATTCTTTTCCACACAGTTGACTGGAGGCTGAAGTTTTCAAGCTTCAAAATAGTTACCCGTTCTCAGTCCCAAGTCCAACAGAAATGCACATCACTGTGCTGATGCCAAAAGTGCCCTCTAGTATTTTTATTGTGACACGGCCACCAACCCATTGATTTCAATGAGAAAGCTTTGGCATCATTGCACTGATGCAAAGGGCATGGAAATTTTATTGTGATGAAATTATGTAATGGGGAATAATGTTGTCATCATGACATGATGGGCCAGATTTACTAAACAGGGCAGATTAGCATGAAAGCGCAATCTCATTAAAGTGCCAATGGGACTGTAAGTTTCTGTGGTTGATCTACTGATCATGCGCAAATAAAAGAACACTGACGCAGAAGTTCATTTCCATAATGACCAACACAATCTACCAATAGCTATGTAAATTCACTTGGGTCACAAACAAGCAGAGCTGATGATAATGCAGGTGATATATAACAACACAGGTGCTGCACATTAAAAATAAAGTGGCTTGGCAAACAACATGTTCGTATAACGTCTTCCTGCGGTTCCTTCTCTTTAAAGGGATAGTTCACCCAAAAAAGAAAATTACTCACCCTCAAGTTATCCTAGGTGTATATGACATTCTTCTTTCAGACGAACACAATCAGAGTTATATTAAAAAATGTCCTGGCTCTTCCAAGCTTGACAATGGCAGTGAATGGCCGGTTTCTGTTTTGAAGTCCATAAAAGTGCATCTGTCCATCATAAAAGTGTATCTATCCATCATAAAAGTGTATCTATCCATCATTAAAGTGCATCTATCCATAATTAAAGTGCATCTATCCATCATAAAAGTACATCTGTCCATCATAAAAGTGTATCTATCCATCATTAAAGTGTATCTGTCCATCATAAAAGTGTATCTATCCATCATAAAAGTGTATCTATCCATCATAAAAGTGCATCTATCCATCATAAAAGTGTATCTATCCATCATAAAAGTGTATCTATCCATCATAAAAGTGCATCTATCCATCATAAAAGTGTATCTATCCATCATAAAAGTGCATCTATCCATCATAAAAGTGTATCTATCCATCATAAAAGTGCATCTATCCATCATAAAAGTGTATCTATCCATCATAAAAGTGCATCTATCCATCATAAAAGTGTATCTATCCATCATAAAAGTGTATCTATCCATCATAAAAGTGCATCTGTCCATCATAAAAGTGCATCTATCCATCATAAAAGTGTATCTATCCATCATTAAAGTGCATCTATCCATAATTAAAGTGCATCTATCCATCATAAAAGTACATCTGTCCATCATAAAAGTGTATCTATCCATCATTAAAGTGTATCTGTCCATCATAAAAGTGTATCTATCCATCATAAAAGTGTATCTATCCATCATAAAAGTGCATCTATCCATCATAAAAGTGTATCTATCCATCATAAAAGTGCATCTATCATCATTAAAGTGCATCTATCCATCATAAAAGTGTATCTATCCATCATAAAAGTGTATCTATCCATCATTAAAGTGTATCTGTCCATCATAAAAGTGCATCTATCCATCATTAAAGTGCATCTGTCCATCATAAAAGTGTATCTATCCATCATTAAAGTGTATCTGTCCATCATAAAAGTGCATCTATCATCATTAAAGTGCATCTATCCATCATAAAAGTGCATCTATCCATCATAAAAGTGTATCTATCCATCATTAAAGTGTATCTGTCCATCATAAAAGTGCATCTATCATCATTAAAGTGCATCTATCCATCATAAAAGTGCATCTATCCATCATAAAAGTGCATCTATCCATCATTAAAGTGCATCTGTCCATCATAAAAGTGTATCTATCCATCATTAAAGTGTATCTGTCCATCATAAAAGTGCATCTATCCATCATAAAAGTGCATCTATCATCATTAAAGTGCATCTATCCATCATTAAAGTGCATCTGTCCATCATAAAAGTGTATCTATCCATCATTAAAGTGTATCTGTCCATCATAAAAGTGTATCTATCATCATTAAAGTGCATCTATCCATCATAAAAGTGTATCTATCCATCATTAAAGTGTATCTGTCCATCATAAGTGTATCTATCATCATTAAAGTGCATCTATCCATCATAAAAGTGTATCTATCCATCATTAAAGTGTATCTGTCCATCATAAAAGTGCATCTGTCCATCATAAAAGTGTATCTGTCCATCATTAAAGTGTATCTGTCCATCATAAAAGTGTATCTATCATCATTAAAGTGCATCTATCCATCATAAAAGTGTATCTATCCATCATTAAAGTGTATCTGTCCACCATAAAAGTGTATCTATCCATCATTAAAGTGTATCTATCCATCATAAAAGTGTATCTATCCATCATTAAAGTGTATCTATCCATCATAAAAGTGTATCTGTCCATCATTAAAGTGTATCTATCCATCATAAAAGTGTATCTATCCATCATAAAAGTGCATCTATCCATCATAAAAGTGCATCTATCCATCATTAGGCCATCCTTAAAAATATTTTGGTTTGCAGTAACAGCAAAAAAGAAGAAAAAAAGGTCAGTAGGTAGGTCTATATTTTTATATATATAAAAAATATATATATAAAAAAGTATATTTTTATATATATAAAAAAAAAAAATCGGGGGTCGGGGGGGAGAACATTTTTCACCGATGTCTAGGGGCTGTTTACACCAGGCCACTTCATGCGTTTTCTCAGATCGGATTGCAATCTGATTTATCAAAACGATTCCATTTACACCTGGTTACATATACAAATGTGTGTTGTTGTTTTTTTGCGGATATAAATCCGATCTTCAATTCCCGCTATATGCAGATTTAATGGAGTGCACGTCACCGAAAGCAACAGTTATGAGATACATTATTTTATTGATCATCAGCTAAAATTTCTGAATCAAAGCCTGCAATAAGAGAAAGCGGAAACAGCCCTGGTAAGATCATTTCGTTTCTTTTAATGAAGATGATTGTGTTAAGCGTCTGCGACTTACTTTCACTTTGATTTGCGATAGCACGTTGATGCTCAGCTTCTCATCTGCGGCGATGCGTGTTGCAGTAGCGTCGTCATATCTGACTAAAACATGACATATAGCCTATAGCACGCTCTCATATGTTTATTTTTTAATAAACCATATTCAACAACATATAAAAATAAAATAATCTTTAGAGTAAAGCCGCAGCCATCATTACCAAGCGCGAACCATTGACAGTGAATGAAACGAAGTGAACTTAGCCTACAGGCCGTATGTGATGCGTAAACCAATGGTGTAAACATAATCATAGATGACGCGCCACGGGTTTTTATTTAAAAGAAAGAACGTAGCTTATGTTTGTATGTAGGTCTAGGCAATTTATATTCACAATACTTAATAACTAATATTATTTTATTGCATTTGTATTAGTTGTTTGAAGAGTTAAAAAAAAAAAATCGGTCGGTCTTAACGCATTTTACAACCGGCAAGTCGGTCGGACTAAAAGGGGAAATAAATAAATAATTGGGTCGGTACTAAATTGACAGGGTCGGTCGGGTTACGGCAAACAAGAATATTTTTAAGGATGGCCTTAAAGTGCATCTATCCATCATTAAAGTGCATCTATCCATAATAAAAGTGCATCTATCCATCATAAAAGTACATCTGTCCATCATTAAAGTGTATCTGTCCATCATAAAAGTGTATCTATCCATCATTAAAGTGTATCTGTCCATCATTAAAGTGCATCTATCCATCATGAAAGTGCATCTATCCATAATAAAAGTGCATCTATCCATCATAAAAGTACATCTGTCCATCATAAAAGTGTATCTATCCATCATAAAAGTGTATCTATCCATCATAAAAGTGTATCTATCCATCATTAAAGTGTATCTATCCATCATTAAAGTGCATCTATCCATCATAAAAGTGTATATCCATCATAAAAGTGTATCTATCCATCATTAAAGTGCATCTATCCATCATTAAGGTGCATCTGTCCATCATTAAAGTGCATCTATCCATAATAAAAGTGCATCTATCCATCATAAAAGTACATCTGTCCATCATAAAAGTGCATCTATCCATCATTAAAGTGCATCTATCCATCATAAAAGTGCATCTATCCATAATAAAAGTGCATCTATCCATCATAAAAGTACATCTGTCCATCATTAAAGTGCATCTATCCATAATAAAAGTGTATCTATCCATCATAAAAGTACATCTGTCCATCATAAAAGTGCATCTATCCATAATAAAAGTGCATCTATCCATCATAAAAGTACATCTGTCCATCATAAAAGTGTATCTATCCATCATTAAAGTGTATCTGTCCATCATAAAAGTGCATCTGTCCATCATTAAAGTACATCTGTCCATTATAAAAGTGCATCTATCCATCATTAAAGTACATCTGTCCATTATAAAAGTGCATCTGTCCATCATAAAAGTGCATCTATAAATACTCTGAGAGTTAGTTGACAGTTCGAAAGGTACCATCAAAATAAAGTGTCACCAAAAGTTCAAGTAAATATTTATATTGTTCAAAAATATTTCTATTTTGAATTAATTCTATTTTTAACTATATAACTGAGTATCAAATCATCATATTAGAATGATTTCTGAGGGATCATGTGACACTGAAGTATATAAATTAAATTATGACTTCAATCGATTTTTAAAGGCAGCATATAACCTTCACTGCCTCTGATATCCCACAATCCTCTGCTTTCCATTCTATGACAGGTAAACAAAAAAAAACAAAAAAAGATTATGTATGAAAGTTGTGGTTGGTGGTCAGTTGTATGTTTTTGACCAACATTTTCCACTTTTGATGTCATTTCTAGCTTAAAAGCTCTCTCTATTTTGCTCTCTCCAAAAGCTCTCTCTATTTTGTTGTCCTGCTCCTCTCAATTAGACATAATTCTCATAATTCATGATCTAGCTCACCTCAGCACAACAGCAAAAACGTCATCATAACTTCTATAAACTCTTTTAAATGTCCACCATAACTAAACATTAAACCCTTAAACACTAACAGGTCTTTCCATTTGCTCAAAAACACAGAAAACTCACGCGGCTCAAAGCGGCAGCGCTGACTGACAGCAAGAGAGGGCGAACTCACAGAATACGCCAAATTAAGTTGGTGTGAACCCAGTTTAAGTACTAAACAAATCTATTCAACGATCATTTTATTAAGTTAGACCAACAAGCTGAAGTTAGTGCTTGAAAATGTTTAAAAAGTATAAACAGATTAACTATAATTTTTACTTTTACAGGTTCATGCAAAGACATAATCATAATCAATATATAGTACATATTTCTTTACAAGTGAACACAAATGTGGACCACATACTCAACCACAAAGTACTGAAAAGTAGTAAAGTATCAGGTAGACCGAAGCTAGAAAGTAACGTCCGAACGCGAATATAATTAACACAACGCTCGCGTAGCAACCCTTAAACTCCTAACTCTCATCCATATCAAATAACAGAAATAACAGCTAACAAAGAAATGCAATATCACGAGTAATACAGCAGAAATACTTACTTTCCTCATTCACGCACACTCTGAGGAAAAATGTCGCTCACAATGAGAATCCAACTGACTGACGATCTCTATCGTACTGCGTACTAACTTTGACAACCGACCGACTATCTTTCATACTGCATACTAACTGCGTGACGTCACATACAATATATAAACCAGCGCGCGCGTCCGCTCTCCTATTACAAGCACTGAATAAACGGCAGTAAACGTAAAACATGACTCACAATATGGTCAACTGTACTAAATAATAGCAACACTAATATAACTTTGGGGCCTTTTCTACAGTTTGCGTCATCGTTGTTGAGCCCAGAATAATCCACACGGCCTTATCTTATACAAAAGTTTTCTGGCAAAGCCAGCATCATATATATATATATATATATATATATATATATATATATATATTGAACCACACAACAACAAGATACATACTCTAGCAGAGGAACAAAAAAATACAATACAAACGATTACAATAAGGGGCATATTCAGAGATAAAGAACCGAAAACAGCCACATTTACAAAAAATAAAAGGGATCTATAAAATAACCTGAACAACAACCTATAGAAACAAAGGAGCAGTACAACACTCAAAACAGTAAAAATTCTGTTATGTCACAAAGTATTTTTTTGGCTGACTTGTACATTTTAATTTTTTGGAGAGATGAAAAAAAAAGTTTGAAATCATTGATGAAACAATTAAATGACGGCTTAGAATTTATCCATTTACTGCAGTGAATATGATATTTACACAGAAGAATGATCACATTAATTAGGTCCGATACGGACAGATCCAAATTTTCCACAAAATACAGAATTTCAACAGTATCAAGCAAAGGAACACCATCTATTTTTAGAGACAACCAATCCTTAATATCTTTCCAAAACTCTTTGGTAACCGGACAAAAGACAAATAAATGTTCCACTGTTTCCTCGAATTTTCCACAAAAGACACAAGCGTCCACCATGAATTTAAATCGCTTTTTAAGAAATTCAGCAACTGGATAAATATTACGTATTATTTTGAAATGAGTTTCTTTAACTTTGGGAGAAACAGGCCATCTAATAAATTTTGAGACAGCCTTTACCATAGTAGACTGCGATAGAAATTCAGGAACCAGCAGTGGTTTGTTAAAATCTGTATATATTTTAGATCTTAACACCAAACCAATTACCTTGTTATTACATTTCTTATCAACTAAATCTAGACCATTAATCAGTAGGGCCGGAAGAGAAGGCTCGCTACTGTAATATTTTAAAATACCACAAATTAATTGTAAAAGGGGAAGAGGAACGGCTTTACAGATTTTGTCAAATTCTCTTGTTCAAGCCACTTCATATTTCTCTTTGAAACTCTCAAAACTAAGGAAATTACAACTGCAATCTAGGATATCAGTCACAAATAAAATGCCCTTCTCAAACCAATTCCTCTTAAATAATTATTTTTTATTTATTAAAATGACCCTATTATTCCAGAGTGTGGATCTATGGGGAGTAAAATTATGTGTAAATATCATTTTCTAAAAATGAAGTAATAATAATATAGAGCTAATAATATATTAGCTCATGTTTATTCGAGAAGGCTGGATAAAGGTTTGGCAAAAATTATCGATGAATGTCAATCCGCCTTTATAAAAGGTAGAAATATTCATAATCATACTCAAAAAAATACCTCATCAGTTGAATGTATATTAATCATGTGGCAAATTTCCACATAAAATTACTACATTAATAAAACTGTTTGTAATCATGTCTGTCGGATGTAATCAAACTATTTCTATCTGAATTATCACAATTACATTGACCTAATGTAATTTTCCTCAAAATCAAACTTAACTGTATTACATTGACCAAATTTATTTATTTTTTAAATTAAACTTAACTGTATTACATTGACCTAATGTAATTTTCCTTTAAAGTCAAAATAACTGTATTAAATTGAACTAATGTAATTTTCCTCAAAATCAAACTTAACTGTATTACATTGACCTAATGTAATTTTCCTTTAAAGTCAAAATAACTGTATTACATTGAACTAATGTAATTTTTCCAAAGTAAAATATAACTTATGTATTACACTGACCAATGTGTTTTTCTATAGGTCTAACAGAATGGCAAATATACAAAATTGACTATATTGTGCTGATCATAGAATTGCTTCCATGCATGTCTTTTACATTGTTGCATACATTACAAATATGCCATTACAGTATGCACACCAAAAAAGCAAACAAATCAAATAGCAAGTAAAACAGTTTATTCATTTCATAATGCTATAAACAGTTATAACAGAAATGCAGACAAAACATCATGTAAAAAAAACAAACTGAAAACTGATCTACTCAAACATCTTCAGCTAGCCTTTGTCCATCCAGATTCAATTTTTGAAATACCTCGAAAGTATGCTGCAGGTTGGATGGGTACCTCAGATCCAGAGAATAAATTATGTCCATAAGAAAAGTGATGGCACACAGCACAGTCTGAATTTCCTCGAGTACCTCAACTCCCTGAATTACAATTGACACTTCTTTTGGTGGTTGTTGTGCACCCTCCGCATGGACCACACAGATCCCTAGGACCATCTCAGCTTGCTTTCTCAGCCTTCTCACAATCCTTGAAATTGGAGAACACAAGAAACACAAACAGTGTGTGTGTAATGGTCAAAACAACAAAACATCCCACTAAACTTGCATTACAAACAGAAATATGTATATTATATATATATATAATTTAAAATAACTTTTCTTTTTGAATATATTTAAAATGCAATTTATTTCTGTGTTTGTAAAGCTGAATTTTCAGCATCATTACTGCAGTCTTCAGTGTCACATAAAAGCTTTTATAACATTATCTTCTACTGTTTGGAAAGAAATTAATAATTTTATTCCGAAAGGATGCATTAAATTGATCAAAAGTGACAGTATAGACATTTATTAGGTTTGTTATTAATATTATGTTTATTCTATTTCAGATAAATGCTATTCTTTTGAACTTTCTATTCATCAAAGAATCGTCAAAAGAAATTGTACACAACTGCTTTTAACATTGAAAATAACAAATGTTTTGAGCAGCAAATCGGCATATTAGAGTGATTTCTGAAGGATCATGTGACACTGAAGACTGGAGTAATGATGCTGAACATTCAGCTTTGATCACAGGAATAAATTACAATTTAAAGTATGTGGATCCTGGATATGTGGATTACTGTTTTTGTGGTATTTTGGATCAAAAGATAGCCTTGGTGAGCAGAAGAGACTTCTTTTAAAACTTTAAAAAATCTTACCATTCTCATAATTTTGGCCACCACTGTGTATATATATATATATATATATATATATATATATTAAATCTTAATTAGTGGTTGTGTATATGGGTCACGTCAATAAAAAAGAGGGTCGCTCTTAATTTTTTTTTGAAAACCACTGATGTACATCCTACCACTGTCCAAAAATAAACATAAAAATTCACATATCTTACCAAGCACTCCTTGATAAAGGATACAGTCCTTCTTGAGGTATTCACACAGGCCTTTAATCACCACTTCTCTCTTCAAGTCAATGCTGTTGCACTAAAAAAGAAAAAACATTTTGCTTTCTGCTCTTGAGTATATACTTGGAAAGAAAATCACTGACAGAAGGAAAGGGAGGAGAGCAGAGAATGAAAAAAGTAATTCAGGGATGAAAAGAGGGGGGAAAGGGACAAGACCAGAAGATGTAGGGCCCTATTGATTTCCATGATGTGGAAAATGTGGACGGAATTGTGGAATCCAGGTATAAAAACGGAATTTAGGAATGCAAGGAGTTTGAAAGATATGAAAAGTATGATACAGTTAAATCTAATGAAGGGTTAGTTCACCCAAAAAGGAAAATTCCGTCAGTAGTTACTGTTAAATGAACGAAAGTCTTACGGGGTTGGAATGGCGAGAGCATCAAAGTGGCCGGAAGTTATTCATTTTCAGCGAATTTTGCCGCTCTCGCCAGCGGCGATGTGAACGTACAGTAACTCACCCTCAGGTTGTTCCAACCCCGTAAGACTTTCGTTCATCTTCGGAACACAAATTAAGATATTTTTGCTGAAATCTGAGGGCTGTCTCACTCCTTCATAGGCTTCTTTGTAATTGAAACTTGCCGACCCAGAAAGTTAGTAAAAACAATGTTTAAAATAGTCCAAGTGACTACAATGGCTCAACTTTAAGTTTATCAAGCGACACAAATACTTTTAGTGCGCAAAAAACAAACAAAAATAACGACTTTATTCAACTATTCATTTTCTTCTATGTGGGCATCTGAGTGAGTTCACGTAGTGTAACAGCGCAGCGCTTCTGGGTTGTACGTCAGAACTTAGGCTCACTATTGGCTGACGCTGGTCATGTGTGTGATGCATGTGACATACAACACATAAGCGCTGCGTTGTTGCACTATGTGAACTCACTCAGAGGCACACATAGAAGAAAATGAATAGTTGAATAAAGTCGTTATTTTGGAGTAATGACTGAAGTCGTATATTGTTTGTTTTTTGCGCGCTAAAAGACGCTAAAAATTTGAGTCGCTTGATAAACTTAAAGTTGAGCCACTGTAATCACTTGGACTATTTAAAACATTGTCTTAAATAACAGAAGTTTATGAAGGAGTGAGCCAGCTCTCAGATTTCCTCAAAAATATCTTATTTGTGTTCCGAAGATGAACAAAAGTCTTACGAGGGCTGGAACAACATGAGGGAGAGTAATGGGAGAGTAATTACTGACAGAATTTTCATTTTTGGGTGAACTAACACTTTAATATTAGAAAAAAATACACAAAAGTTAAGATTGAAATAGCTGTTCATGTGTAGAAATTGGATATACTGTACATATTTACATGTGTTTAAGCATATCTTAAATATAACATACCTCATCCAACACAGCCAAAATGTTGTGTATCTTTATTTGAACAACTCCTTGGGCACTGCAGAATACTTTGAGCCTGCAAGCAATATGAAAATGAATGTTGATTTAGTTAATCATGTGAATGTGTTCTTAATCCATGGTCATAATAATTGCATTGTAGCTGCCTCATAATACATTCCTGAGGTAAAGAAAGAAAAACAAAAAATGACAGTCTCAGCTGCTTCTCGACACTTTTACTTTGTTATACCTATTCATAATCATATGAAAGTGTATTGTGTATTGTTTTATAGTTTAAACAATACACAAAACACCTCAGAATACAGACAATTGTAACATCTCACAGACTTAAAGCTAATGGTAAAACTACTGATTTCAATGTCAACGGAAACGGTTTTTTTTTCCACCATAGAATACAGCTTCGCCTAACCTACATAGGGGGTAAAATACTTATTTTAACTGTAACTGGGTAAGAAATTGCATTGTTATTGTTAGAAATGTCTTGAATAACGTTACTCACCCAACTTTAGCAGGATCCGTCGAAAGTTCTCGACTGTCGACTCCAATGGCAGCAAAAAAAGTTTCTCTTTTTTATTTTTTTTTTGCTTTTTTTATTTTATTTTTTATTAAATGCTTGTAGAAGATGCAAAAAAAGTTTCTCGAACACAGTCCACAGCTCTCAGTGACGCGCAGTAGGCGGGGTCAGGCCACAAACTTAAATTTCAGTCATTGATCCAAGTAAATTCACTCTCATTACATGTACAACCTAGGTAATTTACATTTCTTCAAAAAAACAAAAATACATCTCCTTATAAATGTATAATATTTGAATTGATCTAAAATGAGTGATTTGTGTTCATCCAATGAATGCCCATGAGCACTTTTTTGAGTGTAGTTTGTAGTCATTACATAACAGAGTTATGGGTCTCCAGTTGTCCAGCAGCAAATGATCTTTATTGGGTTTAGGGATTAATGTAATGATGCCTCTTTTCATGGAAGGTGAAAGGTTGCCACTAGAAATACATTCTAAAAAAGCATTATAAAGCAAAAGTCTTATATCTGTCCAAAAATGTTGATAAAATGCCACAGATAGTCCATCTAAGCCTGGATTGACATTATAAAAATAGCATTGTCGAGTTCTTCTATTTTGAGGGGCTCATCCAAATATGATTTGAAATCCTGTTCTATTTCCTCTTTTCTTAGTTCTTTTATCTTTGTGAAAAATATTGAAGACTCGATACCGGAGAATTTAGAATTATACAGATTGCAATAAAAAGTTCTTATTTCTTCGCTAATCTGATCATCATCTTCAATAATTATGCCATTGATTGACAACTTCTGAATCTTCTTTTTAGTTTGTCTTTGTTTCTCCAAATTAAAAAAATGCGAAGAATTTTTTTCCCCTTCTTCTAACCATCTGGCTCGAGAGCGAATGAAGGCTCCCTTGGCCTTCTCCAAGTATAAATTGTCAAATTTCGCTTGTAGATTATTTAGCTGAATCTGTTCATCTATAGTTAAATCAGTTTTGTTGCCAAATTTGTGCATTTCATTTATCAATTCAAGCCGTTTCATACTTTTAAATTGGCTAATTTGCTTACCAGTCTCTATTGCTAATCCTCTAACATTAAATTTAAACCATTCCCATTTACTCAGGGGTGACGTTTCCATTGCATTAACATCTTTTAAAGCTTCTTTAACCTTTTCACAAAAACCCTCATTTTCAAGAAGACTGTTATTAAACTTCCAAATGACACTGCACTCACAACCTGATTTAAGGAAAGAAAAGGATAGCAAAACTGCACAATGATCGGTTAAGGGAGAAACTGAAATGTCACATTTCGATATGTTGTTAATTAGATTATTAGATATCAACCAGTAGTCAAGTCTTGAGCAATGGGCCTTATGAGAAGAACTGAACCATGTAAATTGTGATTTATGAGGATTATTCCATCTCCAATAATCTGTTAAGTGTAATTCTGAAATCAAATCTGAAATAACTTCCTCATAACAATGACAATTAGCTTTTGGAGGAGAACGATCTAACCAAAGATCATGAACCAAATTAAAATCCCCTCCCAAAATAATTCTATCAACAGCATAGGTGATTCTCCATTTTTTGACAGACTCCTTAAGAAAAACAACTAATTCTCTATTCAGTGTTTTTTGGATAACAGCAAAATAAAATTTACACCTCCTTGTTCAATTACTACCATAAGCCAATGACCCTTTGAATCACTTAGGTGGCACATAACATTACATGGCAGCCTATTAAACAGAACCATGACACCTGCAGAATGGGATGTACCATGACTAAAAAAAAATGAATCCCCCATTGATTCTTCCAAAATTTAACATCATCTTCCTGAGAGTGAGTCTCCTGTAAAAAAACACAATTCGTCTTTTGCTCCTTGCAATAAAGAAAAATAGCCTTACGTTTTAAATTATCTTTTAGCCCCCTACAATTTAAAGAAAGAAATGATAACACCATTAAATCGAATGTGTCTCAATAAACCAAACAAAAAGGATGATGCGCAGGAACGAGAAGAATATGTTCCTTTAAATTCTCAGCAATAAAGAAGATGCAACAAACCAAAAAAGCACTATTGTCGTTAAGTCAAACATTACCTTAGACTAAAAGGCATTGAATCAGTCATTCGGGGTCCACACGCCGGTTATCACTCAAAGCGTAACCTTCTTTAAGGAACGCTCGCTTCCCCCTCTTCCGAGCCTCTTGAACCAACGGCCTGAGCTTTGCCCGAGCTTCCCTGTCTTCTTTGGAAAAGTCCTCCTTGAACCGAATATGCATTTCTTTGCATACTCTCGCGTCCTTGGACTTTCTCCACACATCATCACGTACATTTCTCATTCCGAACTGAATGATAATGGGCCTTGGCGTGCCATCACTTCTCTTGATCCCCAAACGGTGAACAACATCCACCGTGTCTCGTAGCCGATCAACAGAAAGCGGAACCACTCTGGTTAAAATCCCAATCACCACTTCTCTTGCATCCTCTCCGTCTTTTTCTTGTAGACCAATCATTCTCAGATCCCATCTTCGTTTGTAGCGAGCTTGTTCCTCGTGGGCTTCTTGAGAGAGCTGTTCACTATCTGTAATTCGGTGACTTTCTTCTGCAGCACGGAGATTTCTACCTTGTTCTCAGAGATGGCGCCCTTGTTAACTTCAATACGCTTATCAAAGCCTTTCAGCAGCTCAGTCTGCTCATCCACTTTTTTGGTTAACAGTTGTAAGGCACTGAGAATAGCCATACTAGTTTCACCTTCTTCCACGGATCTCAACCTTTTTGGGAGCGGGCTATCAATCGGCGTGTGTGTAGGATTGGTAGATTTTGAGCTGGCTACATCCATGCCTTCCAAATCACTTTCGTCGCAAGCCTCGTGCAGGGCTAACAGATTATAGTTGTGAACAGACATCTTCACAAAACTAAAAAAAAAAAAACTTCAGTGCGAGTGATAATTACTCCAAAAGTATTAAAAGAATATTTCCAATGAAAATTATGTTTGCTGCATCTTTGAATGTCAAAATCTGGGAACTAAATGACAACTAATATACAGAGCCCGCAAAAGTTAGACCTCTCATTCCGCCATCTTGGATCCTCCTCAAGCCAGCATCAAACTGCGATTGTTCTCAACTGTCACTCATCCTTGAAATGTGGAGAACATGCTTAAATTAACACTGCTGTGACTTGGACGTCCGCAAAAAATAAACTGCATCCATCTTCCCCTGACGTCTGGATCTTTCAGCAGTGTATATTATTCAAACATGTTGTTTGTCCACAGCCAGGAACAGCACATCTGCGTGACATCGCAATCTTCTTGTAAACAGACCCACTCGCTGCACGTCCACTGAACACATGTGAAGCGCGTGACAGATGCGATGATAAAATGAGGCGTAGTTGTTTTGCGCTGGAGGCGGTCATATGCAAACGACTGCTACGTCACTTCATACCGTGACGTCACTTCATACCATGGATCCAGAACGAGCTGTAATTAGAGCTTGATTAAATAAATGCTTCGTTTATAATGGGGAGGACGTCTTAAGCTATGAAACTTGCAGGACGTTTTAATGGTACAAAGACCTCTTATATACCAAAAGATCAAGGCAAATTTGGTTTCTCATGTCATGACCCCTTTAATATCTGCTAACACTTTATTGTTAATGCTCAACAACAGACATTTTACTGACTGTATAGGGATGTGCATTTCTCTTGGACACGCGGCCGTATACACCTGTTGAAAATGAGATAATTGTCATTTTTGGGTGAACTGTTCCCTGAATTAACTGATTTCTATAAGAAAGCAAACGTACTGTAGGTGGGCTTTGTACCTAAACCTGAGCACAAGTCTAATTATTGCACTTTCCATCATGAAGCAGCAGAAAGACAGTTGCATGAACATTTGCAGTTGTGGATTGTTCTGCAAACAAGCAAATGACAGTTTCGTTTCACAGCAAAAATGGCTCCAAGTTCAAAAAAAGCTAACAGATTATGTTTACCTCCCGAAAACAGCTTATCAAAGCATCATTAAGCCAGTCAGCGCTCCCTCTCCTATATCAGGAGCTAATGATCCGTGTAATGTCTCTGCTTTCCCCACGGATGTTTTTCTCTCTGCGCGACGCTATCTGGCATGATATGCGCATCCAGACACGGATGACCTTTTTGTGAGGATTCAAAGTCCTTCCATGAAGAGCATGACCTCTGTGTGAAGAGCACTGGTACAACTGGAAGACTCGGACCACCGATTCTGTTTCCATATAAGATCAAGAAGAAATGTCAAAGCAGTTTTGAAACAGTGTGTGTATTCAATAAAAACTTGACTTATGAACTTGGGTGTACATATGGTAGGAAAATTAAGCAATTAACCTTTTTTTGTCAGCGTGCCCTTTCACTAGAGTTGTGTAATTAGATGAGTTAGTGAGTGTGAAGATAAGGTAATCACATCACACCCCTGCAGACTCGAATGCCACTGATTATGGCCACCTCTGCCACCTGCGCATCCCATAAATGATCCCAAAACTTCTTCCTGTTTCAGCTGAGTCCCCTTTATTTGTTCTATGAAGAACACATGGTCATTGCACACAACCGGATCATATTTCATATACATTTCGGCTGAATTTCGTATACACACATAAGTAAATAATTGGACACAAAGGGCCAGATTTACTAAACAGGGCAAATTAGCGTGAGAGCGCAATCCCATAAAAGTTTAAATTAAAAAACACAGACGCAACCGGATCATTTCCATGATGAGCAACGCAATCTAGCAAGAGCAGTGTGGATTACAGCAGCATCTGGTTTAACCCCTATAAAGGATTAGTTCACTTCAAAATGAAAATTTCATTTCATTAATTTACTCACCCCAATGCCATCCAAGATGTCCATGTCTTTCTTTCTTCAGTGGAAAATAAATTAAGTGTTTTGAGGAAAGCATTTCAGGATTTTTCTCCACACAATGGACTTCAATGGCAGCCAGAATGTTGAAGTTCAAATCAATGCCGTTTCAAAGGGATCCCAGCTGAGGAATGGGGTCTTCTCTAGCAAAACAATCGGTCATTTTCTAAAAAAAATAAAAATGTATATACATTTTAACCACAATTGTTCGTCTTGTGCTGGTCTGCGACGCGGCACGTATTACGTCATCACGATTTTACAATCGATTTTCCATGTCTAAAGACGTTTCCATTTTAAATGCCAAATATGGGCAAATCCACGGACAACTAACAGGCATTAGGATGAACGAATTAATTAATAAACAAAATTACAATATGGTTATATACGGTTAAATGGTTTGTGTGTTATTTTCATGCGATTTGGTGTATTTTCATATCAATAATGGATGTTAGCATTACAAATGCTAAGCAGGTGCAGCTAACGTAACATGCAAGACATGCTACTGCTGCTTTACATGAAACATTCATGAATGAACCCATGGCAGATCTATACAGGTGGAGCTGGGGAGGGAGTGTCAGACTGATCACAGCAACACTACTACCGATAGTTCTTTGAATGTTGAGCCGCAGCTCATTGGCGGCAGATGCAGCACCAACAACCAATCAGCTGTGATATGTAGATAATGACGTGATCGCTACCAAAGTTAAAGACCTATCAGCCTGCGCCATCTAGAGTTTCATGCCAGAACTAGGCATCTCTAATGCACCTGTCATGCCAGGAGCTATTCTATTCCATATACTAATTTGTTCAAATAATTCACATAAGGTCCCAAGAATATATGCTTTTTTTCCCTAGAAAGACTTTGGATAATAGAGGGATTAAAGGGATAGTTCACCCAAAAATCAAGAATTCTGTCATCATTTACTCACACTCAAGTTGTTACAAACCTGTATAACCGTCTTTGTTCTGCTGAACACAAAAGAAGATATTTTGAATAATGTTTGTAACCAAACAGTTTTGGGGCACCATTGACTTCATAAAAATAGTAACATTTTAGAGGGAAAAGAGTTCAAGTTTTTGTCAAAGATTACGTCCAGACGGGATTCAGAATGATGATAAAAACACAGATGGAGAAGATGGAGTCCATCAACACTCCTAAAGCTTTACATGCGTGACCTCTTCATGGGTTCAACATTTCAATCGGTAACGTTAGGCAGTTTTGATTTATATGCTGTTGAATCTCTGATGATCACGTAAGCTGAATTGTGCGTAAGCAATCTTCTGTTCATTCCTTCTTGTCCATGCAGATCTTCTTCTTCTTAACTTGTTTTTGCATCTGGAGATGCTGTACTACTTCAGACGATCCATAAATGGCGGGGAAAGTGTTAACATCACTAAACCAACCTGTATATACATCAATTTATACCAACAAAACTCATTTTTATGGGTTAAATCAGGTAGAAATAGCTCCTTAAAGTAAGAGTTGCAGTATCACTGTGACACTTCACAGTTTCAAATACAGGCAACAGTAAATGTCTTCATATCTCCATCTATTTCTCTTTTTCTGTTGGAGAAAAAAAGGAAATCTGCAGTAATCATCACTGTACGGCCGCTGTGCAGTTAAACCTGCTCTTGTTTACGTTATTCTGCATAAAAGACATACTTTTGCAATCTTTTTTTTTTTTTCCAATAGTGTCCAAATACTTTTTTTTGGTTCCACTAACACACTTTCTTTTTTTTCTTTTTTTTTGCTCATTTCATGAATCTGCAAATCTTCCATCACATAAACATGATGAAGCGTGTTAAATATGGATGTTCCTCTAAAGATGCATTAGGGAGGTTCGTAATGAAATCAGATTATTTTGGGAAGCTGCTCTAGCTTTTCTAGGTTAATGGCAGCTACAGGGAGAAATGGCGGGAAATTGAGATGAAACAGGAGAAAGCCAAAGGAAATTGGTAATGTGACGGATGTGGGGACATAAAACGGCGAGATATAAGCAAACAAAGCAATGGAAACAAAAGGCGAGCGTGCTTTAGGGCTGTTTGTATGTGCAGGTCAGGCCCAGAATAAGAGTGACATATCGTCCATAAGACGGAGCCGCAGGAGCATTGTGTTTCATCAGGCCCTTGCTTTCATCTCATTGTCATCTGGGGTCCAAAAGCCATCAAATCAGAAAGGCAAAAGGAAGAGAAACAAAAGGAACGAGGGGCTTCAAGCAGAGACTGCGACTGTGCATCAAATCAGAAGATGAGGCTGAGGCTCGGAGACTTTACCCTGAAGCTTTCCAACACTGGCCTGCGCTTTCTTTACCCGTCCCACAGACTACAGCCGGTTACGGCACAGCGGAAGGGACACTTTCTGTGTAATTCACTGTGTTACTGAGAGAGGAGAGTGTTGACACACACACACACACACACACACACAGATAATTGCTTTTGTGTTGTCATCAAGGAAATAGATGGATATGCAGCAATCTTGGAGCTCAGATTTTGCTTGTAAGGAAGCAAATTGTGACAACACATTTGCACAGATCAGTTTCATCCATCTGTGAGTTCACAAGTTTCATTTGCAATTTGCGATGTTCATCCAAGTTTGCATCCAAGAAACCAGATGTAGTTTAAAGTTGCGGTCACTATTACCATTTTCAGCGAATGTTCTCTGGGGAAATCGAGTCATTTCAATGGGAATCTGTGTGATCTAGAATTTCGATGCAGATTTCGCACTGGGTTCAAACTGGTCACGCGGATTCGCTGTGTTGACCAACAGAAAGCTGCATACATCTCAACACTATGACAATGGGACTTTTTTTTTTTTTGTGAAATGTCGCTTATAAATGCAAAACGCATGCACCTTCATTTAGAAAATCAAACTAATTCCATAACAGTTGCAGTGTTTGAGCCAAAGACAAAGTCTTTATTGTCATTTCTTATTATCATTGTTATTACGTCTGTATAACTTATTTTAAATAGTTCATTTGACTCTTCTGTATCTTCTAAAAAATGTTCTGCATCCATTCATCTGGATCTGAATCTACAGGTAATGTTAAACTAAGCATGAAAACAGTCGTGATCAGATCTACAGCGTATTGAGGATCCAGTGTGCTCTGATTTAAAACTCACCCATTACGTCCACATTCATGTCCTGTGCATAATGGAAAAATACCACCCCTGGCAAATATGATATAATCACTGATCAGACAGTGTCACAGTGTCTTCAGAACACTCTGGCCTCCTTACATCGAAAGCCTTGTGAGAGTAGATAAAAAAGAACAATGACATAATTCTGTACCAATCAATATAATAATTGTATAAATAATGAAAGGGAGGATTATTAAAGGCAAAACACTAGCTTGCGTTTACATGCAACCAAATAGTCCCTTCATAATCGGACTTAAAATACTTCATATAAACATATGGATCAATCCATCCTCAAGTTTAATCCGAATGGCAGTGGAATGGTTTTGGACTCATAATTGCATGTTAATAAAGCAATAAGCCCCGTGAAGGCGTGATTTACA
The DNA here is from genome assembly GCF_963993115.1 of Abramis brama. NCBI lineage: Eukaryota > Metazoa > Chordata > Actinopteri > Cypriniformes > Leuciscidae > Abramis > Abramis brama. The sequence goes on from NC_139977.1 coordinate 1,775,183, forward strand.
ATGAGTGTAGTACAGCTAAGGGGCGTTGATAGACTTGACGCGGAGCAGAGTAAAACCCCCTTAGCTGTTCTAAATTCACTGTAAAACACAGCTTCAAGGGGCTTATTGCTTTAATAAATGATTTTAATATTTATTTTATTCATAAAATAAACACCAGCAACAAAAATATCACGTTATGACACATTTATTCCTCCGCCAAGCAATGTAGTTCCAAAGAGGTTGCCATGCAACACACGCAGCAACAAAGAGTAATGTAACACGGTCACAAATATGTGTTTGTGGAGTAACACTAATGTAATGTGATCACAGGTGTGTGTTTGTGGAGTAACACTAATGTAATGCGGTCACAGGTGTGTGTTTGTGGAGTAACACTAATGTAACGCGGTCACAGGTGTGTGTTTGTGGAGTAACACTAATGTAATGTGATCACAGGTGTGCGTTTGTGGAGTAACACTAATGTAATGCGGTCACAGGTGTGTTTGTGGAGTAACACTAATGTAACGCGGTCACAGGTGTGTGTTGAGTAACACTAATGTAATGCGGTCACAGGTGTGTGTTTGTGGAGTAACACTAATGTAATGCGGTCACAGGTGTGTGTTTGTGGAGTAACACTAATGTAATGTGGGCACAGGTGTGTGTTTGTGGAGTAACACTAATGTAATGCGGTCACAGGTGTGCATTTGTGGAGTAACACTAATGTAATGCGCTCACAGGTGTGTGTGTTTGTGGAGTAACACTAATGTAATGCGGTCACAGGTGTGTGTTTGTGGAGTAACACTAATGTAACGCGGTCACAGGTGTGTGTTTGTGGAGTAACACTAATGTAATGCAGTCACAGGTGTGTGTGTGTGTGTGTGGAGTAACACTAATGTAATGCGGTCACTGGTGTGTGTTTGTGGAGTAATACTAATGTAATGCGCTCACAGGTGTGCGTTTGTGGAGTAACACTAATGTAATGCGCTCACAGGTGTGTGTGTTTGTGGAGTAACACTAATGTAATGCGTCACAGGTGTGTGTTTGTGGAGTAACACTAATGTAATGCGGTCACAGGTGTGTGTTGAGTAACACTAATGTAATGCGGTCACAGGTGTGTTTGTGGAGTAACACTAATGTAACGCGGTCACAGGTGTGTGTTTGTGGAGTAACACTAATGTAATGCGGTCACAGGTGTGTGTTTGTGGAGTAACACTAATATAATGCGTCACAGGTGTGTGTTTGTGGAGTAACACTAATGTAACGCGGTCACAGGTGTGTGTTTGTGGAGTAACACTAATGTATTGCAGTCACAGGTGTGTGTTTGTGGAGTAACACTAATGTAACGCGGTCACAGGTGTGTGTTTGTGGAGTAACACTAATGTAACACGGTCACAGGTGTGTGTTTGTGGAGTAACACTAATGTAACGCGGTCACAGGTGTGTGTTTGTGGAGTAACACTAATATAATGCGGTCACAGGTGTGTGTTTGTGGAGTAACACTAATGTAATGCGGACACAGGTGTGTGTTTGTGGAGTAACACTAATATAATGCGGTCACAGGTGTGTGTTTGTGGAGTAACACTAATGTAATGCGGTCACAGGTGTGTGTTTGTGGAGTAACACTAATGTAATGCGGTCACAGGTGTGTGTTTGTGGAGTAACACTAATGTAATGCGGTCACAGGTGTATGTTTGTGGAGTGACACTAATGTAATGCGGTCACAGGTGTATGTTTGTGGAAAAACACTAATGTAATGCGGACACAGGTGTGTGTTTGTGGAGTAACACTAATATAATGCGGTCACAGGTGTGTGTTTGTGGAGTGACACTAATGTAATGCGGTCACAGGTGTATGTTTGTGGAGTGACACTAATGTAATGTGGTCACAGGTGTGTGTTTGTGGAGTGACACTAATGTAATGCGGTCACAGGTGTATGTTTGTGGAGTGACACTAATGTAATGCAGTCACAGGTGTGTGTTTGTGGAGTAACACTAATATAATGCGGTCACAGGTGTGTGTTTGTGGAGTGACACTAATGTAATGCGGTCACAGGTGTATGTTTGTGGAGTAACACTAATGTAACGCAGTCACAGGTGTGTGTTTGTGGAGTAACACTAATGTAACGGTCACAGGTGTGTGTGTTTGTGGAGTAACACTAATGTAACGCGCTCACAGGTGTGTGTTTGTGGAGTAACACTAATGTAATGCGGACACAGGTGTGTGTTTGTGGAGTAACACTAATGTAATGCAGTCACAGGTGTGTGTTTGTGGAGTAACACTAATGTAATGCGGTCACAGGTGTGTGGTTGTGGAGTAACACTAATGTAATGCGGTCACAGGTGTGTGTTTGTGGAGTAACACTAATGTAACGCAGTCACAGGTGTGTGTTTGTGGAGTAACACTAATGTAATGCGGTCACAGGTGTGTGTTTGTGGAGTAACACTAATGTAATGCAGTCACAGGTGTGTGTTTGTGGAGTAACACTAATGTAATGCGGTCACAGGTGTGTGTTTGTGGAGTAACACTAATGTATTGCAGTCACAGGTGTGTGTTTGTGGAGTAACACTAATGTAATGCAGTCACAGGTGTGTGTTTGTGGAGTAACACTAATGTAACGCAGTCACAGGTGTGTGTTTGTGGAGTAACACTAATGTAACGCGATCACAGGTGTGTGTTTGTGGAGTAACACTAATGTAATGCAGTCACAGGTGTGTGTTTGTGGAGTAACACTAATGTAATGCGGTCACAGGTGTGTGGTTGTGGAGTAACACTAATGTAATGCGGTCACAGGTGTGTGTTTGTGGAGTAACACTAATGTAACGCGGTCACAGGTGTGTGTTTGTGGAGTAACACTAATGTAACGCGGTCACAGGTGTGTGTTTGTGGAGTAACACTAATGTAACGTGGTCACAGGTGTGTGTTTGTGGAGTAACACTAATGTAATGCGGTCACAGGTGTGTGTTTGTGGAGTAACACTAATGTAATGCGGTCACAGGTGTGTGTTTGTGGAGTAACACTAATGTAATGCGGTCACAGGTGTGTGTTTGTGGAGTAACACTAATATAATGCGGTTACAGGTGTGTGGTTGTGGAGTAACACTAATGTAACGCGCTCACAGGTGTGTGTTTGTGGAGTAACACTAATGTAATGCGGTCACAGGTGAGTGTTTGTGGAGTAACACTAATGTGGAGTAACACTAATGACATTCAAATATAGTTTACATTTTTATTAAATGCAGTTAGTCAAACTTTAGAGTGTTTTTGGGCCACTTAAGTACATATTAGGTCCCTGGTTTTACAGACAAGGCTTAAATCCAGTCCCAGATTAAAAGTAAGCAATAAGGTATGAGAGGCTGTGCTGGATCGTGAATAAATACAGTTGTTTATTTTCACGGTAGAGAAGACTTTTATATTGAAAGGACTGAAACTTGTGATCATGGAGAAGCAAGACGCAACTGATAAATGACTAGCATGTCACGGCACGGGAAACCCCTGAACTGTTAAAGGGACAAGATATTCAGCGGACATTCAAACGGATATTTTATTACAAATATAGGACTGACCTGAAGGAAAATGCTAAATCTACTGTAAAAGCAGGTACTCTTACTCGATCTCTCTCTCGCAATACTCTATAAGCTTCAATGAACAATATCAATGCGGTCAATATCAGTGAGTGCAAAATGAATGGGAGTCTATGGAACTAGACGGCTAAATTCTAAATAAATGCACTCGTCCTGTGAGCGCCCTCATATGGAACCAGAGTGGAACTGCAACCAGTTCAGAAGCCGGAAGTTTACTGAGAGTGGAAGTTCTCCCCTTATTAGACAATCTTTGATAGAACCGTTTATGGTGAATAAAACACAGCTATTGACCAATCAGAATCAAGGACTGTAACTAACCGTTTTATAACGCATGTTTGAGCTGTTTTAACTGAAAGCACTGATATATCTTAAAATGTGTCAGTGCCATTATTTTGTCTCAAAATTCACACCAGTAATGTTTTTTTTAAGGCGTATTTATAAAAGCCACTTAAATGCTCTACTTGAACTAAGGCTTAATCCCTTAAACCCTGTCTGTGAAACCAGATTTATATGTAAAAATTTCATAATTACTTCCGTTGTCTTTGAAATAATGTTAAAGTGTACTGATTAAAGTACTGGCATGCATTTATGGCAAACTAAAATATACTTTAATGTCGTTCCTGTTGAAACCTGTATGCCATGCATTTAAATGTATTTGTAATGATGAAGTTGCAATTTAGTACATTTAAAATATATGAACTTTTGAAAAAAACACTACAGTTAAAATTACAATCAAGTGCTTTAGCATGTTAGTCAACACATCAAAATAAGTGTAGCCTACTTATTTAAAGCACGACAGTTCTGTCATTTGACATTATTACAAAGTGCACTTTTAAAAGTATATCTAAACAAAGTCATGAAAGTGTACTCTGTTTAAGCAAACTTAAGTGTCCTTTAATTTCATTAATATTATATTATCTGCAAGTACTTTATACTTTTAATTTAAATATTAGTACTATTTTTAAATATAAGTTCAAAAGTTCACTTCAATACAATTAAGCAAACATATTTTTCACAAGGCTATATACTCTATAACCCTCGTCGACCTCTCGGGAATCACTCATTGTCAAATCAAAGAAACCTTGAACTGCGCCGAGTCTGTGATCAAAACAAGGAAAGATGTTGAATTTACTGTATAGAAGCCAATGTGCTTTAAAAACCATGCAAACCAACTTTAAAAATCATGCATACCAGTGCAGCCCCAGTACATGTACAGTGTGTGCTCCTTCCAACATGCTTACAGTTTTAGAGCAACAATACCAGGTTGAGTGTGCTTTGGACCATTTATCCCATGAGCTGTGAAGTGCCAAGCCTCCAGCTCTGAGAGGCTCAGGGAATGGCCATCACAAATCGCAGCATTTTGAAACTAAGTGAGGGCAACCATCACACCACCGTTTATCCGCTTCAACTTACATTACACACCCGACCTAATGTCTCTGACCTTCTCTATTGCCAAGTTGCCTATATCATTTTCTTACAGTATTCAGGCTGCTTTAATAGCGTAGTCTTTCATATCTAGAGTTTGCAGCAATCAGTGTTGTGGCGTTGTCAAATCAGCCCTTCAGAAGAGTAGGAAACCTGCGAGAAACTTCCTCAGGAAAGTTTAGGGCAAATGCTGAGAGTTTAAGAAAAAAGCCTCGTCAAGTGATCTCGAGGACAGGATTGTCAGGTTTTTCTCATTAGCAAGGCTTCCTCTTGTAACTTCTGTTCGATTCAAAGAGCATATCAAAGGATTTAACTCGTGCACTTTGAACAGCTGTTGACTAACAGAAGAGCCTTGATCTGTGGAAGTTTTATGGATGATAAGCACATTAAACCCTTGCTCTTTTGGAAATTTCCTTTCTTTGAGCTTGTCAAGAGAGAGTGCCGTGTGAGAGTTAAGACATCCGACATCAACCTGACAGTCATCTCGAGATCTGTGATGTGCCGTGTTTTCCTCCAGAAGAATATTGGCCACAAGATGGCACTAAATAAAGCAAGTAACACATCTTTTGCAGACATCAGGGCGTTGAAGAGATGATCACTGGCACGTGACCTGAGCGATCATTACTGTAAATGCCTCTTACTGTAAAGATGATTTGCTGCTGCCAAGCGGAAGGTTAGGACGAAGTTTGTAGCATTTTATAATTTTGACAACAATTCAGACTCCCCCTGTGGTGTAAATAATGTTCTTAATGTTGTTTATATGTCTATGTGATGTTTTTAAGTCAAACCATGTGTAAATTCATAAGTCGACAGCATTGCTGAGTATTTTCTCCTTAAAACTGCAGTGAACCAAAGACAGTCTCAAAAACACGCTTTGAAATCGCTGGTGTTTCTGACGTCACAAACTACCTTGTAACCAATCAGATCAACGTGTGATCGTCAACCAGTGGATCTCTGAGCTGAGTGAGTGAGTGGAGGCGGGGCTCATTTGCATATTCATAGAACCACGCATACTAAATGAGGAAAGGGTGTCGAGTTACATTCAAGATATTTTAAGGCATGAAGAATTTTTTTAAAGGAAAAAACATTTCATTATGTAATTTTGATGATCAATAACATGATTGACTACAGGGGGACTTTAACCCTATCTGATGCAGTGTGTAACCATGTTGAAAGACGTATCCCATGGCCATATTCTAGGATGACAATGCCAAGATTCATCAGGCTTATATTGTGAAAGAGCGAGCACAAGGAATCATTTTCACACTGAGTCCTGACTTTAACCCCATTGAAAGTCTTTAGGATGGAGTAACGCCACTTCATAACTATATAAGTGTCCAAACCAATGCACAATATCGTTCAGTTTTGTCATCTGCACTTTAAATGCTAGAGCTCTTTAAAGTAGGATGAATTCTGATTGGTCAATGTTTTTATCATTCATCAGCTGAAAAAATAAAAAGTTATAATAGTGAATCCAACTATATCGATCCCTTGTGCTGTCATAGGTATAGGCGAGGTGTGGACTCTGCTATTCTTTTAATTATGTATATTCTTTTGAATCTATATCTTTATCATTACAGTTATCGTCCTTGGCGTGGAAGGACCTTCAGACTATATTTGACTCCGCCACTATCAATACATAATCTTGAATGCAACTCTTGATGGAAATAAATGTTGTGACTTTGCATGAGGTTGTCGAAGCGATTCCACAATGAATGCACAAGGTAATCATAGCTAAAGGTCATCCAGTGTAATATTAGAGTGCACAACTTTTTTGGGTCACTGAAATTATCAGGCATGACCCGTATTGACTAATCAATCTATATTTCATGAACGCAATATCAGAGTTATTGACAAGTACAGAAAATGAACACCAGGACCCAGCTGTTCAGATTTGGAAACCCCATGCTTTGCCATCCAGGATCGAGTAATACATCTTACTTTTGTGCTGTGCATATTTTCAAAGCTAAATATGATTGGATCACAATTTGTCAGATTACCAAATCTGGATTACCAGTGCTCCAAATATAAGATAAATGAACTACAGGTAAAGAGTCAGTGTGGGTCTCTTTAAGAGTTTTATTTGAAGAGAAAGAAAACAGCATAAACAAACAAACAAACATTCCCTAACATTTCCAATGTCCTTTAATCAATCTGACGCCGACGGAGGCACTAAAGCTGATGGGGAGAAGAATTATATGTTTTAATGCTTTTGCGCTCTCTCACAAAAGTTGTACGTTCCCCCAAATAACTGCTTTAACCAGCGAAGAACTCAAGTTTTGAGAGTGAATGCAAAGTTTCTTGGGGGAACGCAAAACCTTTGCAAGAGAATACAAAAGCAGTAAAATTATTTTTTGCTCCCATCACCATGTCCCTTTAGGGTTTCCGTAGCCCCTCGTGTGACCCACAGCGAAAACTAACAAATATACATGCAATAAGGGATGCAGTTGTCAGAAACTACTTTTGACTGGTTCATCTCTGATGATTGTGCCATTAATGTGTATATGCAGTGATAAAAAACACTTGAAAATGAAATGTTTGACAGCTATTTCTGGGATTATTCCATGATGTCAACTGTACTTTACTGTACTGAAACTGTACTAATGTCTACTTCTACTTGATTATTTTAGCAGTTACACTAATCAAGAGCAAAATATAAATGTGTGTTGTATTTTTTTACCAGTTTTAAAGTATTAAATTTTTTTGTCCCTGAAATCCACCCTTCTGCCGGGATCAAGCTAATCCTGATTTTCTTTGGATCAAAGGAATCCCAATCTTACTAATAAGCTTTAAAGAACACAAACAAACTGATGGTTTAATCTAGATCAAAACCAAGATTGGATTTCCAAATCCTTTTTGAACAACCCATTTTCAAGATTTGATCCAATCCGATAGCCGGTCCCTGGAAAAGCCGAGGATTGGCCTCAGATGTGATCAAATGCCAGTCCCAGGGGGCGCTAGAACGCTCAGGATGACGTAACGAGACTCATTCATCTCAGCATCCTTAAAAAGGCCTTTTACCTTCAGCATCTTCAGCATCTGCAACATCTTCAGCATCTTCAACATCTGCAACATCTGCTTGGCCGAATGTAGTGAATGTGGTCCTTCTCTTTCCACGTGACTGGACTGTTTTCTTGGGTAACACTTTATTTTACAGCATCTTTGTTACATATGTTACATGTACTTACCGTAGTAATAACAGTAAATTACATGCAACTAACGCTCAACCAAACCCTAACCCTAACCCTAACCCTATAGTAAGTACATGTATTTAAATGTGTAATTACACTGTAACAAAACATCTTAAAGTAAAGTGTAACCTTTTCTTGTACATCCACAGGAGAGCTGCGGATCTGTTAGTTAATGGGTTATTAATGCAGGTTTCTGACAGTGTTGCAGTAATTAGAATAGAGTTAATTGTGCTCTCTTCATGTGTTGTTGCCTAAACAGTGCCGTTCTGTCACTTGCATCACTTGCTGTGCCGTTTTGCATTATTCCAGGGAATCGTTCGGCTGCTGCACTAATAAAGCTCTTTTCTCTTTTGTGATGAATGTTACATTGGGCATAAATATTTCAGGCACACATGCAGCTTTGATGCTGGCGCTGTATCATCGCCGGTAAGTGTGTCACCTCCTCTCTGCCTTTGAAACAGTGATGCTCTTCTGTTGCGGATCTACACTCAAAGCTTTCTAAATCTCTTTTATTTGTCGTATGATGTGACTCCTTGTGTAGTTATTTCTTTGTGCCATTACTTCAGATGATTATATTTCTGTGGAGGGAGTTTTTTTTTCTCTTTATGTTCTATGCTCAGTTTCTGGAGAAGTTGTTGTCACAAGGGTTTCATATGTACTGTATATATATGAAGAGTTTAGATGCAAAAGCCTCTAAGTGCCATCTGAAATTTTTATAAAGCTTGTATATTTAAGTTCAGTAATTTCACTTAAATGACAATTAATAGGTAATTTGCATTGCCATTTAAGTGAAATTATTGAACTTAAATATACGAGCTTGATAAAAATTATCATTCTAGAAGAAAATTTCAGATGGCACTTAGAGGCTTTTGCATCTGAACTCTTCATATATATATACTGTATACAGTAACTATTTGTTTTTTAGTCAAAAGTCCAATTACAGACATGCTTGTTTTTTCTAGCAGTGGTTTATTTCAAATACCATGTTCAAAACCCTTTACCCTTGACCGAAAAAAATTACGTTTTATTTTTTTAGAATTTCATACTTCATCGTAATGGTACGAAACTTGGTAAAGGTTTTGGCACTTGCTGTGTGAACACACACTCACACACAAATTAAATGGACATGATTCATAAAGGATAAATGGTCCTGAAAAAAACAAAACAGTCACACTAGTTGGAAACTAATGTGTAACGAACTTCATCTAGTTTGGTACTGCGACTAAACTAAATCTGACTGAAAGCTAATTTTTTGAGATTTCAACCTCAAATTTGGAACACAACTTTTTGTGCATTTTTCATAACAATAACTGTAAAATTTAAAACTTTTTTCACTTCAGCAATAATCTGCCATGTGTGGACTGTAAAGAGAGACCAAACTGAAGTCTGTTGCTCTAAAGCATTCGAGATTTACAATCGTTTAAGGAAATTTCATTTTCAGGTCCATGCTCAAAAAGTGAATAAATGGATTATAAATACTGCATAAATGTAATTTAGTACCACAAAATATTACATTAGTTTGAAAATGCATCTTTTTCTCTTCTTTTTGTCCTTCTGTCCACACTGAGATGCTGTTTTTGTCCTCATTGTAACAAAATGTAGGCCTATATATATATGTATTAGTTTTAGGCTTTGTGCTTTTACAAAGATTGAGTTCCAGAAGGAAAAGCATTGACTGGAGTGAAAAGTGAATAGTCCTGTTGTGCTCATGCCTCGAGTTTCTGCATTATATACTTTCACAGGGACAGTGTCACTATGTATTTTCAAATGTGTGACAGTGATGTGCTACACACACAGTACAGGGCACAACAGGGATCATTTTATTTTACTTTATAAAATATATATAATTTATTATATTTTAAACCACTAGTTGGCACAAAAATCAGCTCAGCACTTTTCTTTACATCCGCGTTTCAAGATGCACGTGGAAATTGTTCTGATCCTTGGCGTGATCGTGGACAGCAGCGCAACGCTGATTCTGTGCTAATCTGATCTAATATTTGATGTTTTTAAAAATGTTGTAGATTTAAAATGAGAATCAATAAAATTATTGAACATATTTTTACACAAAGGTCTTGTTAATGATGTTACATTTTGATCAATGTTATTAAAGCAACAGTTTTTCAGTAATGGACGGATATGTAAAAGTATGGTATTTGGGGTGAAAGACACAATAATTAACATGATAATAAACAGCCGGCTGACTTTTCCATTTGTTGACATGACATGGTTATTCAGATGGGAAATATTATATGTAAAGTTGAGGGTCCACCTTAGAGATAATCACCATATTTATAACGAAACCATCATATTTAAAAAAAATATCATATCATAATCAAATCATATAATATAAAATCATATTTATTTGTTACTGCTGTAAAGCTTTATTAAATTATTATGCGATCTCATTCAATGCTTTCAGAATCTTTACTTTTTTTATAACAAAATAATTTTGTTTCTGCATTTTTCAAATTAGCTTATTTTAATAAACAATATTTAACAAAAAATGTATACTTTTTTAATCAAATTAAACTGTAAATAGTATAAACTTTGCTAAAGTGATTGTTTTGAACAAGTATAACTTAGACATTATTAAAAACACATTTTAGCTGAAGTATTTATGTGTGTCTGTGGAGTACAAGACATCAACACCTCATACATTTATACGATTTTATACAAAATAAACCACTTTTATGATTTATTTTCACACAAAATATTTTGCCCCATCAATGTTCAATACAAACATATATTTCTTTCATTTTTCTTAAGGTATGCCTTTAGCCCCATTGAACTTACTTTTTTTAGTGATTATTATGTTGATTATACAGTTTCAGACATGATGATTGCAGCGGCATCTCGTGTGTGTGAAGTGTGTGAGTGTGGCACGAGGATCTTAGGTGTGTGTGTTATATATGCGCTCGCTGTGTGACGTCGCAGGGAGTGTGTGTGTGTGTGTGAGAGAGAGAGCGCAGCTGATATAGGGTGAGCTGGAATAGCGGGTCACTCTCAGTTGAAGGATGGAGTGAAGGAGAGCGGGTGTGTGAGTTCTTCTGTAGATCTGAGTCTCTGGACAGCTAAAGCGCACATCGCACGCAGTATTTCTGTCTCGGCGCAGGAACACGACAGGTAAAGCACAGGCGACTGAGCCTTTCTCACTGTATTCTGTGATGCTGTCGCGTCTCCATACAAACATTATTATGATGATGATGATGAAGCGCGAGCGCGGTCGAACTGGGATTATACCCGTGCTTTATATCTGCATCTGGTCTGTATGAAGAACCTCAGCAAGAGTTTGCTCTGTAGTGTGTGCAGTCAGGGTCTCTGCCTCATGTCTAGTGCGCTGTCTACATAGACAACACTTCTGGGCATCAGTGGCGCGCGCGCGGAGCTGAACATGCGGTCGAGTTAGGCAGATACACCTCGAACACACACACACACACACACACACACGAAAACAGCAGGACCTTTACTTAGACAGCCAGCTCGTGTTTCATCAGAAATTATCTTTGTGTGTTATAGAGTTATACGATTATGTTTTATCGCTTTATCTATTACAATATAACGTTCTGCCGTTGCCATTTATTAACTGGTATATTATATAACAATTTATTAATTATTGTTATGATATTCTGTAATTATTTTAACAATATAACAAATGATTGTTTCATATAGGCTACCACTTTGTTGTGGGTTACACTTTATTTTAAAGTAGCATACTTACATTATACTTACTCAAATAAGTACTGAGTAATATTAATTAACATGTACTTACTCTAGAGTTATGGTTAGGGTTTGATTTAGGGTTGGTTATGTGTAATTATGCATAATTTACTGTTGTTATTACTATAGTAACATGAAGTAACTAATTAAAGTGTTACCTATTTGTAACAGGAAAATAATGTAAAAAGTCTACAGTAAAAACAACAACTGTTAATTAGTTCAACTTTAACATCATATTATATTTGAGAAGACAATAGGCTAATTGTAAAATGAATGAAAATCATTCTTCCCAGAATTTCTTTGTGCAAACCATCACATTTGCTCTGTGATTTGGTGTATTTGATGACATGTTTCCAGGTTATTTAGTAATCTGTGTTTGCGTGGGCTGAACGGTCATCTGTCTTTATGTTTATTAGTCACAGTCAGTCGGTGTTGGTGAAGCTGAAGTCATAACCGGCCTTCTGTGTTATCCGTGATCTTATTTCAGATTGAATAGCTCAAATGGGTCGGTATATTCACTACATAAACTGCAGGCACTAAAGTGCTGGTAACAGCATCGTTGTATTGTGTAATGTAATGTTCTGGCACGGCTGCCAGAGTTCACCGTAATAACAGAATATGTTTGGACATTTTATGTTTGGTGTAGCCGACAAATGAGAAGCGGAAGAAAGACGGTGTACATTTGACGAAATAGCTGTTTAGTTTTATATTAAATGTAATGCTTTTGTTATTATTACCTCTGACATCTGGTCATGATAGTCGGTATCATGCATACTCAATGCCTTTCTGAGTGTGGTAGAAGCATACGAATTAGCCGATACTCATGTAAAGTCGTGTCATGTAAACAGCGATTAAGACCTTACACTGATTATTAGAAATAATCACACTATTGGCGCACATGTAAACGCAGTCATTGTTGGGTTCAGCTTCAGGACTGAACATGCTTTACTCTACACAAGTAATAAAAATGATATTAGCATGAACATATCCTAGTGTAAATGAGAAAACTGAGAATGTTGTAAATCCAGAGAAGCATTAGTTAGACTGAGGTCGTCTGGGTCATATCTTCTTTTATTCTGAATAATTGTGTTCAAGGGTTTTGACTAGTTTTATAACTCAAGCATTAGAGCTGACGGATGAATTTGCTCTAAATGCTGCAGAATCTGACTGGACGTAAACCTTGAACATGCACTCGAGAACGCATTCGTTTTATTCACTCTCTTCCTTAATTATTGAGAGTATGTGGTTAGTTGTGGTGTTGACGACCCAATCTGACCCACTCGAATATGAATTTATAGTGTAGGCGCGATGTGATATTTCTGTCTCGTACTCGGAGTCAGTGATGATGCTTTATATCGGGAGAACGGATGTGTGTGAATAAACATAAGCAGAGAATATTCCTGACATGATCATCGACGTGCGGAGTGTGTGTGAATGTCAGTCCCAGTCCCAGTCCACGGTCTGGACTTGTTTGCGGATCAATCCGGATTGAGAAATGTTCCACATGTATTCTGCAATACAACAAGAAGCTCTTGAAAATGTCACACAAGTTATTTTCAACCTTTGTCATGCTATCCACGATCCTGCTGCAGTGTGTGTGTGTATTCTGGATGTCGTTCACTGAAGACGAGAGCGTTTAATGCGTTAACTAATGCGTTGTGTTTGTTCACGATGCTAACCCTCAGTCGCTAGATGAACCGCTAGCTGTGGTTTGTCTTGTGTTGTTGCAGTGAGGCTTTGACCAGCGAGTGCAGGACACTGGCTGAAAATACTGTTGTTGTTGTTATTATTATTAGGCTTCCAGATGAAGCATTTTATGATTAAGATTTTCCAAAGATTTTCCAAAGATTTCCAGTTTCTGTCAGTAAAGCCTTGAAACGTTTCTCTTCGTTTGTGTTGCTAATATTCATTCAGAGCAACTCGACACAACTCGTTTGTTGGCGCTGTTGTTGTCAGTTTACATGAGATGTCTGTTTATGTAAAGCCAGATATAATTAGCATAAAACAGAATTATTTTATGTCATTACCCAGCTCAAATGTGAGTATAATGATAATGTAAGCACATACCGGAACAAAAACAGCTGGCGTACTGGAAGCAGAGAGAGTGCATTAGTGACACCAGACCGAATTATGACTTTAAATCTACAGATTAACCAGTGATATCATTCATATGTGTAGGTGTTTATGTGTCGAGGACTTCACTGATGCAGCGCGTACACTTTCATCACACACACTTTCATCACACACAGCTCTTATGAACTTTTATGAGTTTATAATAGATCACACCAATTAAACATATTCATGGTTTCATTCTGTTCTTTATAAGCTTCAAGACTTTGTGATGACACACACACACGCGCGCACACACATGCACACACACACACACGCACACACACGCACACACACAAACACACACACACACACACACGCGCACACACATGCACACACACACACACACACACACACACGCTCAAACACTGCAGCTTTAAACACACACACACACACACACACACACATACGCGCCTGTTATTACAGGGCCATTATATGTGTTCGTGTGCGTGTTTGCGCGTGTGTGTGTGTGTGTGTGTTTGTTTAAAGCTGCAGTGTTTGAGCGTGTGTGTGTGTGTGTGTGTGTGTGTGCGTGTTTGTGCGTGTGTGTGTTTGTTTAAAGCTGCAGTGTTTGAGCGGCTTCAGTCTGTGAGCAACAGCTTCTGATGGCAAACCAGGGAAATGACTTTGTTCCGCTCTCTGAATCTACAAAACTGATGTCCAGCCTAGGAAAATTTACATCTTTGCCTTTTATTCAAATATTATAAAAATGTGCAAAATGCATATTGCGTAGTTTTCCTTGAAGTCAATTGTTTTATTTGTCATAATAACGCAATGAAACTTGCCAAATTGTGCCGACATTATTTTTGGCCAGGCTGCCGTACAGAGAAATTATGAACATGCATAAATAAGAGAGAACCAATGAAATATTAATAACTGATAATTAATAAGAAATAATTAATATATATATATATATATATATATATATATATTTTTTTTTTTTTACTATTGCATTGTGAAATTAAACTTGGTAATGGTATTTATCTGACAAAATTATGTGGTCAAAAAAAGGTTTTGTGTTTTTGGATGCAAAATTCACTGTTACATGTTGTTTGCACATAAAAGTGTCTTAGCTGTGTGTGGACACAACCACCGTACAATCATACAAATCCATTCACTCCTTTTTTAATCCTCAAAAACCCTCAACAGCCTCATTTATCAGGCAGTTTGATCTTCTGAGCAGTGTGATGTCATCCTGTTCAGGCTCCGCCCACGGCCGCTGACGGACAGTCCCGCATTAGCATAGTCCCGCCCTCAGCCGGTTGTACTCCGCTATTCTCTCGGTCGCGACACTGATGTCTCTGATCTGGTGTTGTCTGTGAGAGTGAACATGAGGCTCTTCATGAGGACGCAGTGCAGTACTAATGCGACACCGATTACACCTAAATTCATTCATGTGTGCGTGAATTATTTCACTCCAGACGGCTTCCTGAACGATGGACAATTCAAGGCAGGTTTTGCTAAAGAGTTGAAGCTCAAGGATGGACCGGCTGTTCGTGACCCAGCTTACAGTCTCCAGACACTAGTGATGGCAGTAATGAAAGCCACTTTATTACAGTTCATAGGAGTTGTTTACGGATATACAGTTCACCAGTTTATTAAGCACCACTGAAAAGCTGTGTATATATTAGTTTACTGTTAGTTGTAACGAGTGTTTCTGTGTAATTCGCTGTGTATGTTGATGATAATGAAAGGGAGAGAGAGAGTTTATGGAGAAGACTTTAATGCGCACTTCTTGTACTGTGTTTACTCAGCTCTTACCGTGATTTTCTGGAGTGAAAACTGACGCTTCATCTTTTGTGTGATGCACAATAAACTTCATAAAACTCATCAGTAAAGTGAGTGGATGGGGTCTACTCGTGGATAAAAGCAAGATGACAGCATAAGTTATAACTGTAATTACAGTAAAATATACCCGTTCTATCTCCATACAGCGTATATTATTGTGCAATCTGAACACCGCTACTGAGAGTTTCTGACATTTTCGGCCCTGTTTTGTTGTTGCATGAGCTCTTGAAGCTCCGCCCTCTTCTTGAAAGGGGGCGGGGATCAGCAGCTCATTTGCTCACACATAAACCGCACATTTTTGCTCACCCCTCAAAAGTGCCAATTTTAACATGCTATAAAAAGCGATCTGTGGGTATTTTGAGCTGAAACTTCACACACACACACACACACACTCTGACTTCTTTTATATCTTGTAAAAAGGGGCAATCGATGTCCCCTTTAATATATACAGTTCCGGTCAGAAGTTTGGAAACATTACTATTTTTGAGAGAGGGGGTTAGAGAGAGAGAGTGTGAGAGAGAGAGAGAGAGAGAGAGAGAGAGAGAGAGAGAGAGAGAGAGAGAGAGAGCGAGAGAGAGAGAGCGAGAGAGAGTGTGAGAGAGAGTGTGAGAGAGAGAGAGAGAGAGAGAGAGAGAGGATTAAACAACTTTTATTTAGACATCATTTATATCTCATTCACAATAATAATATAATAATAATAATAATAATAAAATGTAATATTCAAAAAAATAAATAAAAATACATTTAAAAAAAAAAAAACCTAAGACCAATTGATCATCATGTACAACACATAGAACCTCATTGATACACCAGATTTCACAAAAAGCAGGTACATTATTTGTGAGACAGTAATATGTAAATTCCATTCTCAATCTTGCTGCCACCAGACTCATACACATTACTCTAGAATTTGTTGCTGCCAACTCTAGGCCCTTGTTCTTTCTTGTTTTCCATATGGCCAATTTTGCTGTCCCTATTAGATAATTCAATAAACATACTCTCCTTCTTAATAAAAATCTATATTTCAACCCTCCTATAAATATTTTATCTGAAAATTCTTCTGCAAACCCCTGAAACCAAGTTGCAAGTAATTCAAACAAATCGTTTAATCTATTGCATTTTAAAAACAGATGCTCTAGATCTTCACCCTCACCACAAAACCTACACTGCCCCCCCACTGCTGGGTTCAGGTGTGCCACATGCCTGTCCGTAGCTATCGCCCCGTGTATGATCCTCCACTGCAGATCACCAGTTTGCTTTTCTACAGGGAGTTTGTACAGGGTCCTCCACCTGTCTCTAACAAGGAAGTCTGGTCCCAACAACTCTAGCCATCTGGAAGCTTTTTGTCTCTTCAGTGACCAATGGTGTATCACCTTAACTGCTGTGTGGTAAAGTGCCTTCTTTGAAGCACAATCCAGATACTCCAGTTGAGGTGTCTGTAAATTCAAGATAGAATCGGCAACCTCCCCTTCATTCTCATCACACATTAGTGACGAAATCTTGATCCTTGGAAAAACTTTCATGTCATTCTGATTTGACATTTGTCCTGTTGCTATACTTTCTCCATAAGTTCTTTGTACTGCCAGAGAGATTTCCTCCATCATTTTTGAAACAAGTCTCTGTGATCGTAAACCAGTCACTTCCTTAATATTTTCGACAGATTTCCATCCATCTTTATCCATTAGATGACCCAGCTTCACGATACCATTCCTGAGCAGACATGCTCGCACACTCACTGAGGACAAAAGTCTTGTCTGGATCATGTTGTTAAAAAACAATGGTTCCTCAGGAGCCCAGTGAATAGAACTGCTCCTATCTCTGTCCACCTTTAAAACATTTCTCCACACATGAAACATTGTCCGATAAAAAGGAGTAATTTCAGACAAATTCATATCCTCCAGTTTCATTAAAAACAGGTGTTTATCAAGACCAAGCCCACCTGCCCTCTGCAAGATGGCACATGCTGTAGGAGTCCATAACAAGTCTTTTTGATAAAGAAATCTTTTTGCTGCTTGTAATCTGAACGCGTGGATACGACTCTTAACGTCCACCAGGCCATGTCCTCCTTCGCAAAAAGATCACTGATGCTCGGACCCAGTGCTCGCCACTCCAGAAAAAATTTACCAATTTCCTCTGAATTTCACATATAATGTCCTCAGGTGGATCCATGACTACACACCTGTGCCATAGTGTAGACGCTGCCAGGTTATTGGCGACCAGAACACTCCCAACACTTTTAAACCTTCCCTTCCCCATCTCAAGCCACCTGGAAGTTGTGGATATCCTACCTCGTCCCACTGACCCATAATATAACCCTCACTTTTCTCCCAATTTACTTTGGCAGTGGACGCTTTTTCATAAAGCTTAATATTCTCATTTAAACTTCTAATATCCTCTTGCCTCGTGATAAACACCGTAATATCATCTGCATAAGCAGACAAAACTAATTTAACACTTTCACTTCCATTTTGAAATAACACACCTTGTAAATGTTTTTTTAGTCTATGTAAGAGAGGTTCAATCATTAGGCTATACAGCTGCCCAGACAATGGACAGCCTTGTCTGATCCCTCTACCAAGAGGTACTGGAGCACTAAGACCCCCACCAGCCTTTACCATGATAAACACATCGGAGTACAACAATTTTACATATGATAAAAACATTTCACCAAAACCAAAATGTTTTAAAACATTAAACAGATACCCATGATCCACCCTGTCAAATGCCTTTTCTTGGTCTAATGATACAATTCCAAGATCACTATTATTAAGGTGGCTAAAGTCAACTAAATCTCGTAACACAAATATATTGTCTATAATAGATCTCTCTGGGACACAATACGTTTGATCTTTATCAATCAAAAACTCTAAACAATGCTTAATTCTATTAGCCAGACATTTTGACAGTATCTTATAATCCAGACATAGTAGGGACACTGGCCTCCAATTTTTCAATAAACATAAATCCCCTTTTTTTGGTAGCAGTGAGAGGACTGCACGTCGACAACTTAACGGGAGTGATTTTTCTTTAAAACAATTTAAAAATACTTCATACAAATCCACTCCAACTAGATTCCAAAATTGCTTATAAAATTCAACTGGCAATCCGTCTATTCCTGGAGACCGACCTGAAGACAGTTGCTGCATTGCCTCTGCGAGTTCCTTAAAAGTAATTTCATTATCCAGCAATTTCTTATGTCCATCTGGTAACTTTGGTAAATCAAACAGTAATTCCTCAGTACTTTTAGAGTCACATGATTCTTTACTATATAATGACGCATACAAATTCACTGCCGTTTTTCTGATTTCCACCGGATCAGAGGTTATAGTTCCATTTGCGCGACGAAGATGATACATCTGTTTCTGTTGAACATTTTTCTTTTCCAGGTTAAAAAAATATGAACTAGGAGCATCCATATCTTTAATCAAGCAAAACCTTGCTCTAATCAGTGCTCCCTTAGTCCGTTCCTGTAAAAAAGATCCAAGTTCCTTTCTCTTCTTTTCCAAAAAGTCTTTCTGCACAGTTCCAGGATTATCCATAATTTCTTTTTCTAACTACACAATGTCTCTTTCCAGTCTTTGTACTGTTACTTTAATTTGAGAGGAAGAATGCAAGGTATAATTCTGACAAAAAACTCTTATTTGGGCTTTTCCCACTTCCCACCACTGGCTAATATTCTCAAAAAAACTCTTTTTCATTTTCCACTCATTCCAAAACATTGTAAATCTTTCACAAAACAAAACATCTTGTAACAGTTTAACAATAAAATGCCAATAATATGTACGTCTTGACAATTCTTTCATGTTAAGATCTAAACCAACCATATGATGATCTGAAAAGGCATTTGGTGAATGAAAAACATTCATTATTCTGTTGTTCCATATTTTTCCAAGATAAAACCGGTCCAATCTAGCCCCACAAACAATATTGTCAGTCACTTTAACCCATGTGTACTGTCTTTCCATTCCATTCCTTACTCTCCATATATCTACCAAACCTCTTTTTTCCATTATTTTGGATAGTACTAAACTAGATTGATTATGAGGTTCTTCACCATTTCTATCAACAGTGAAATCTGTTGTACAGTTCCAGTCTCCCCCTACAATAATACACACACCATCATCAATGTTCTTAAGAGATTCATTCAGTTTCATAAAAAAACTCACCCTTTCTGACCCATTATTCGGGGCATATACATTTACAAAAGCAAACAAAAAACCCTCAAACTCTATTTTTTGTTATTATAATCCTCCCCTTTTCAATTTCCTCAACATTTAAAATATTAACATTCATATTCTTTGAAAATAAAATAGCAACTCCAGCACTATTATTTGACCCATGACTTAAGACGAGCTTTCCACCCCACCACATACCCCATTCTATTTCATTATTATTATCAGTATGTGTTTCCTGTAAAAATGCAACATTAATCTGTTTTATTTTCAAAAATTCTGAAACCATTGCCAATTTCTTCCTGTCTCTACCCCCATTTATATTTAAGGAACCAACCCTCAAACACTCCACAGAAAAATGAAAGGATAGAAGGGATAGAAAAAGAAACCATTGTAAGAGAGACACCCTGTGCAACTTAATCATTGCTTTAATAATCTGAAGCACGAGATTTACCCTGATGTAATTTCGTTAAGAGTTTCTTCAAACGAAATCTCTTCTTCTTACTTAGTTCATCATGGCTTACCGTTCTCTGTAGCATAATAACTGAAGCAATAAACTTATCCACATCTGGGAAGAAGTCATTTACTTCAACTATCTTACCAAAAGTTACATCCAAGAAATCATTTATTTCCTGCAATGTATACAAATCTCCCATAACTTGGGAACCAAATTCAGAAATTTCCGAACAAGCATCGTCATCCACCATCTCATTGTCATCATTACTCATTTCAAAGCCCTGTGATGTTTCAGGTTGTGGCTCAATTTCACTTCCACCAGCCTCACTAATCACCATTTCTACACCTACTCCACTTACTTCTGCTGTCACTGTAACTTCATCAGCCCTCATCATTCTCTCAGTATCCCTACTTTGATTCACAACAACAGTGGGCTCCTCGCTAGGCCTCGTACTATCACCCACAGCAACGCCACCATCATGTTCTTCACTCACAGCATGAGGTTGTATTCCTCGATCTATTTCACGATTCCCATCATCAACATTCTGCTGCGTATTCTCAACATTCTGAGCCTTATGTGGACATGCAACCCTCTTATGCCCAATGTCTCCACATTCAAAGCATTTATTATTCCCGGTACTCGCATACACCAGATACGACTTTCCTTCATGCCCCAGTCTAAAAGAAACATTCAAATCTTGTTCATTCAGAAACATAAAAACTTGTCTTCTGAATGATAACACGTGCTTCAAGGCCTCATTTTTGCATCCAAGAGAAATCATTTTAACTGGACTAGCAAACTTTCCGTAACTCGCAAGAGCTCGTTCAATTTCACTATTCTTAATGAATGGCGGCACATTTGATATCGTCACTCTAGTAGTAGGTGTAACCAGCGGTGAAACAGTAATAAAGGTACCACTTACCACAACGCCGTTGCTTATCAGACGATTAACCAAATTTTCTTCTTTCACGAAAATCACCACCGCCTTATTCATTCGAGAAGCCGAGCAAATATTGTCATAGCCGATCTGCTCCCCAGCCGCGATCAGTATCCTCCACATTTACGCCAGGTTCCGCCATGCACCTGACGCCATGACGGAGCGAGAGAGACGCTGCACTCCCCTCAGGAAGGGATGCCATCTCAGCTCCGTCAAACTTTCCAAACAACTCACGAAACTTACAGCTCACCTATCCAATATAATTAATTCCTTACTTATCCGTCATAACTTCCAAGTGAAAGAAATAAATGAAAAAATGAAATAGGAAAAACCGCCCTCTCACCGCGTTCACCCGCACTCACACACACCCAAACGCTCCCCGCATGCAGAGAGAGAGTGTGTGTGTGTGAGAGAGAGAGAGAGAGAGAGAGAGAGAGAGAGAGAGAGAGAGAGAGAGAGAGAGAGAGAGAGAGAGAGAGAGAGAGAGAGAGAGAGAGAGAGCAGGACAGTTGTTTGCTGGTCAGACTGGATAAAGACAGCAGTGTTGTGAAGCTCCTGTAACTCATATCTCTGTATCACACACAGAACACTCGCGTTCCTGATGTTGCTGGAGGTTAATGTGCTCCAGAAGTGCTTTATCACGGAACATTATTAAACAGAGCTGCACGATCCACTGAGAAGCGTTTGAATTCATCTCTATTATAAACCCACAAATGACTCTGGGATTAAACTCATTTAAAGCCAGATGAAACAGCGCTGGCATTCTCGACACATCGACGCGGAAAACAGGACAAACACTGTTCCAAGAACAAACCGGCTAGAAGACGCTTCACTCCACAACCTATCAATCTACTGTAGGAAAACACTGTTTATATATTCATATAAACAGCCGATATACATTCATATGGAATGCTGTTATATTAATATAGTCATGTATAAATGTATTAAATGTCTTGAGTAATGGAATGTAATTATGTTTTTTAGAGTTAGAAAATATTTTGTAATTATAAAAATATGTTTTTGTTTAGAAGCTATGGCAGGTTTTTTTTTTTTTTTGTGCATGTATTTATTTAATTTGCATTTATATTTCTACTAAATGTTTGGCCGACTTTGTTTGACAACACATACCATAGGTTTATACAGAAACAAGTTTTTTATTTATTTTTTTACTGTGGTTGTGAAGAGGCATGCATGGTTTACCATGATCTACAAATGTATGATACTATGGAAGATCAAATGGTACATTTTAATAAGCAAATAATTAACAGAAGCAAGTCCAGTTCCAACTCAGTCAGAATATTTAAATATTTCAAAATGAGGTTTTTAAACTTTTTACAGAGGCGGTTAATTTAAACAAATGTTTTACTGTCCATTTCCATGAGACAAAATCAAACACTTCTTATTGTCATTGTGGTGGAAAATGACTCTAAAACTGTGTGACTGTTAAATAATGTGATTTTCAGAGAATTTTTTTTATAAATGTATATATTTCAATACATATTTTCATAATTTTTCTGGAATTGTTGTTGAATAGTTTTTTTTAAAACACTTGTAAGTCTGAACCAGAATATCTAGATATTTCACATATGATGGTGAGAAGTAAAAAAAGTTAAAATTAAAAGTAAAGTAAAAGTAAAAAAGAAAGTAAAAAAGTATAAAAATATATTTTCGAGTATAACAGACAAATATCCCTCTAGATTATTTGATGCGCACACAAGCTTTGAGACGGCCGTGCCGCAGTGAGTGGTCAGAAACACACGTGATGCACGGACACACTAAAGTTACACACTTAAGTTATCTAAAGTTTCGCTCCAGATAAACCATAACAGCTCAGCCTGAACACATGAAGCTTCAGCTCTCAAATCTGCAGATGTGCTGTTGACAGAAGATCTCAATATTAGCGTGAGAAATTATGCTTCATAACCTTATCTTTGTCACAATAACACTTTGGGCCCTATCTTGCACCCAGTGCAATTGACTTTGTACACGACGCATGTTTCATTCCTATTTCTCACCCGACGCACAGCGGACTTTTCCCTCCACAGACGCACGTCGGTAAATTAGGGAATGAACTTGCGCTCCCGGGGGCGGTTCAGCGAAAAGAGGAGGTGTGTTCCAGCGCAAACGTTCCCTGGTGCTATTTTGCAGTTTCAGAAAACAATTCCTCCACAGACCAGGAGAAACCTCGTCTAAAGTCAGTGCGTTATTCAGATGCTATTTTAAGGGCTCATGCTTGGCCATAATGTAGCGTGTGCACAACACACACACACTTTGCTTCTCTCATCTACACACAGACGCAGCAGTTGCCAATTTTTGCAAACCATACATTATTACAAGGAAAATATTACCACACGAGGGAAATCATTGTGTCCATGAAGATGTGGAAAAATAGGCATAAATCTAGCTTACACATTTACCCAAATTATCATACGCCTGTTTAACCGAAGCTAATCTGGGTGTGTTTCTCCATCCCCAATGTCACTTCTCTGTGTTTTACGGCCCTGACGAGAACGTCGGTCTCCTCGGCTGTGAACCGCTCCTGGCAAATCCGCCGTTATAATAGCAATCCGCCATGGAACAAGCGCGCCTGCTCTTAAAGGGAATGTGAGATGTCGCTCTGATTGGTTTATTTCACGTTACGCCCAAACCACACCTATGAGTAATGAAGCGACTTCAGACCAACACATTTTAGATTTGCGTCGGGCGCAAGAGTCGCATAATCTGACGCATAATCTGGATTGTATGTTAAATTTAAATGATGTGCAAGGAAAAAATGTATATCAATATACAAACATTATAATATAATATATATCAATATAACAAATATTCTGTGTATAGTCTCAATCATAAAAAACACATGCATAATAATTGTAAATGATCAGACCATGTCAACTTCCCAACACTCTTTCATATCAGCCCATTTATTTACTTTTCTCATATATTCATTTGTTCTGTATATTTACTAAAAAGAACATTGCAGTTATATATTATCTTATACATATCTATGCATGATTGTTGATGTGTATATGTATTATAACAGTTCCATCTGTGATGATTAGTTCAGTAAATAAACTGATAAACTGCACATTTTCAGAGCTATGAATGAATAAAACGACACCTGTTCATCACTGATCTGTTCTCCTCAAGCACTGCCAGTCTGAGCTTCTTCACATGCAGCCTGGTGATGATTTCTGCTATTTTCAACACCCAAACACACACACACACACACACACACACACACACACACACACACACACACTCAGACACACTCAAACACACAAACACACTCAGACACACTCAAACACACACAAACACACTCAAACACACACAAACACACACACACTCAGACACACTCAAACACACAAACACACTCAGACCTCAAACACACACAAACACACACAAACACACACAAACACACAGTGACTGACACACTCAAACACACACAAACACACCTAGACACACTCAAACACACAAACACACACACATACATACACTGAAACACACTGAAACACACAAACACACTCAAACACACAGTGACTGACACACTCAAACACACACAGACACACTCAAACACACAGTGAGTGACTGACACACTCAAACACACTCAAACACACACAAACACACACAGACACACACACACACACACACACACACACACACAGTGACTTACACCGGAGCTTCAGGGCTTCACCGAGATCAGACACCTGCGTGTTTCTCGCAGCAAACGTGTTGATTATGAGTTTATGGAGAGGCTTGTTTATTGTAATTGGTTATGATGTTTTCGCTGTGTGATATTTGTGTAAAGCGTCTGGTAAATCATTCAGTTTGTTGTAATGTTTTATTTCTGCCTTTAACAACGCTGTTCAAAACGAACAGATTTGACTTTTGGCCAAATGTTTTATTTGTACATTGGGTGTGTGCATCTTTCTTTACAATAAATGACACTTGCTTTGATATTTTGTATAGTACAGTGACATTCACATTTTTCATTTATGTTAAACTATAATAGAGTCAGTTCCAGAAGTAAAACGATTTTTAAAAAGATTTTTAATGATAACTTAAACCTGTAAAGTCAGCCCTGCTGTGAGCTTCGACGCGGTTGCTCCTGTTGAAGCCGTCAGTCCACATTACTGAAGACTTATCTTTAAAATAATCGTGTTTAACAGTGGATTTCGTAGTAAAGTACAGAAAATTACACCAATCAAAGAGGCGAAACAAGCAAAGAGCACCAAAAGATCTCTTTAGCTCCGCCTCTTTAGCTTTAGCTTCTTTAGCTCCGCCTCTTTAGCTTTAGCTTCTTTAGCTCCGCCTCTTTAGTTTTAACTTCTTTAGCTTTAGCTTCTTTAGTTCCACCTCTTTAGCTCCGCCTCTTTAGCTTTAGCTTCTTTAGCTCCGTCTCTTTAGCTTTAGCTTCTTTAGCTTCTTTAGCTCCATCTCTTTAGCTTTAGCTTCTTTAGCTCCGCCTCTCTAGCTTTAGCTTCTTTAGCTCTGCCTCTTTAGCTTCTTTAGCTCCGTCTCTTTAGCTTTAGCTTCTTTAGCCTCTTTAGCTCTGCCTCTTTAGCTTTAGCTTCTTTAGCTCCACCTCTTTAGCTTTAGCTTCTTTAGCCTCTTTAGCTCCGCCTCTTTAGCTTTAGCTTCTTTAGCTCCACCTCTTTAGCTTTAGCTTCTTTAGCTCTTCTCTGTACATCATCATGGGCAATATAGTTTTTCACTACGAAATCCACTGTTAAACAGTTATTTTAAAGATAAGCACTGTGAATCACGAAATTGATTTGGTCTTTCGCTCTTAAAATACTTGATGGGATATTACTTCTTTCTCTCATTAAAGCTGTTAAGTTCACAGTCTTGTACCTTTGTCTGATTTTCAAATACTTTTTTTGCTTCAAATCAAAGTTTGCAGTTTTATGATTATGTAGCTGGCTGGTTCATGGCTTATAACGCTTTAACAAAGACTTTTTTTTATTCCTATGGCACTAATGCACTCTATTGGTAACACTTCACAATAAAGTTTCATCTGTTAACATTAGTGAACTACATTAGCTAACATGAATTATACCATGGTCTGGGTGAATACTCGATTCTGATTGGCTGCAGGGTGTCCATTAAAAAGTGATAGAGGACACCTAGTAAAGGAGTTCTGGTGAAACTGACTGTTTACCGTTCGAAATTAATAAATAAATGCGCTGGCTACATCAGCTGTGAGTAACCATAGCAACAGGCAGTAAACTGAAGGGTTCTTCCAGCTGAGCGGACTATAAATATCTCCGGTTGCTAAATAAACCGTCAGGCGTAACCAGGGAAACCAAGTTATTGTTTGTAAAAACTTTAGATTTCGATTGTAAAACTAATTAAAATATAAACTAATGTTTTTAAAATGTGTTATTTGGCAAGTGACCATGGTATAAGCGGGTTAATGCCCTTCGAGGTGTCCATTGTCAGGTATTAACACCTGACAATGGACCTCCGCTGCGCCTAGGACGGTTCACACCTCGCCGTCGTCCATTAATACCTGACAATGGACACCTCGTCGGGCATTAACCCTTACTTAATAATGAAAAATACTTAATTCAATTAATAATTCATTTTCAACATTTACCAATACATTAATAAAATCAAAAGTTGTATCTTATATTAGTTAATGGACCTGAGCTAACATGAACTAACAATGAACAGTTGTGTTTTTATTAGCTAATGTTAACACAAATGAATTAATACCATAACAAATGTATTGCTTGTTGTCAGTTAATGCATTGACTAACGTTAACTTATAGAAGCTTCATGAAAAGTGTTAATGTAAGTGTCTTTTGGTAATAGTATGAGATATGAAATGGCTGTATAGACACATTATACACGTGTCTGCGCTTGAGTTTAGTCATGTCTGGTTAGCATTAGAGATGTTTCACTCTCTGTAAAGACACTGTCAGTGAATTACACGTTTATATGGAGGAACGGTCTACTGACAGCAGATCCAGCTTTACATGCACTCTACAAGTACTGGGTTGTTTGGGTCAAATATGGACAAAACCAAACCGTTGGCTTTACATTTTTTTTTTTTTTTACATTTTTATTCTTTGAATTTGCAATTTTCTCAGCTTTTTGTTCAAAATGTTGCTTTTTTAAATTAAAAACACTTACCCAAATTCAAGTGTTAATAAAAAAAAGAATGCATGAAGTTTTTTTGTTTGTGTGTTTAAAAGCAGAGGCTCTGTTCTGTCTTTTGATGTATTACATGTTCAGATATTCATACAACACAATTTTGAGAAAAGGATAAAAATGCTGACAGTGACTGGCAACGTAAACGCTCGCAGGGAAAGAGTTAAACACATTCTACTTGTATACAGTGTTTAACTGAAATATGTGCTTCGGGAAACGCAGATCCGGTTAGAATTGAATGACAAGATGAAAACATCAAATTTGATGTATAATGATATATCATTATACATCAGATTTGATGTTTTCATCTTGTCATTCACTTCTAACCAGATCTGCGTTTCCTGAAGCACATATTTCAGTTGGTTACACACTTTTACACACACAGGTTGTGGTGTTTCGTCTACTGGTAGTTTTGGACGCCTCTGAAATAAAGCGACACACACAAAGTGAACTTCTGCTGGATCCAATAGACCTGAACATAAGAAAACTGGTGACACTTTACAGTACGGTTCATTAGTTAACATTAGTTAATGTATTAACTAACATAAACTAACAATGAGCAATACATTTGTTACTGTATTTATTAATCTTTGTTAATATTAGTTAATGAAAGTCCAGCTGTTCATTGTTTGTTCATGTTAGTTCACAGTGCATTAACTAATGTTAACAAATACAACCTTTGATTTTAATAACGTATCGGTAAATGATGAAATTAATATTAACAGATTAATAAAAAGCTGTAGAAGTATTGTTCATTCTTAGTTCACGTTAACTAATGAACCTTACTGTAAAGTGTCACCGCATGCAGCCGTATATCAGACACCTTGGACGAGTGATAATGCTCTCTCTCTCTCTCTCTCTCTCTCTCTCTCTCTCTCTCTCTCTCTTTGTGTGTGTGTGTTATATATGCTGCTCTCTCTCTCTCTCTCTCTGTGTGTGTGTGTTATATATGATTCTCTCTCTCTCTCTCTCTCTCTCTCTGTGTGTGTGTGTTATATATGCTGCTCTCTCTCTCTCTGTGTGTGTGTGTTATATATGCTGCTCTCTCTCTCTCTCTCTCTCTCTCTCTGTGTGTGTGTGTGTTATATACGCTGCTCTCTCTCTCTCTCTCTCTCTCTCTCTGTGTGTGTGTGTATTATATCTGACGCTCTCTCTCTCTCACTCTCTCTCTCTCTGTGTGTGTGTTATATATGCTGCTCTCTCTCTCTCTCTCTCTCTCTCTCTCTCTCTCTCTCTCTCTCTCTCTCTCTCGCTCTCTGTGTCTGTGTGTGTGTTATATGTGACGCTCATCATCCACCGGTTCTCCTCCTGACAGACTGGCGCTGATGGGCTGGTTGTGTGTTTGGGTTTGGTCCGTTCTGCTGGGATCTTCACTATGTGTCGCTCACGGAGTGCGAGCCGGCGCTGGAACTGGAAACACAGTAAAGGAGGTCGAAAAGAGACTTCAGGAAGAAGTAAGTCACATTTTCTCTTTTGTTAATGTTCCGGTACTCAGAGCTACAGTGTTTGAGTAATAGTGCAGAGTGTGTGTGTAAAGTAGTTAAAACCTCACCAGAATCACAGGTACAGTAACACGTCACTAAACGGTTCATTGGTTAACATTCAGTTCTCATTTATTTGTACAGAGCTTTTCACAATACACTTCATTCAAAGCAGCTTTACAGAAAATGCATGAGTGCACATTATAATTTAGAGTGAAATTATAAGTTATGTATTTCATAAATGTACATATATACAAAATCGCAGTTAGCAAAAATCACAACAGTTCATGATGTATGGTTTGTACATTTCAAGACTTCTGAAGCTTTGTGTGTCTCCTGTTTCAATGGCCACATTTGTGCTGTGGATGCTGGCAGAAGACCAGCAGTTCTTCCAAACTATAAGAAAAAAAACAAAAAAAACAAGTTTGCAGAATCCATATACAACACACAGAACAGCATCTCCAGTCAACCAAACTTTATCCTCACTTGTTATTTAGCAATAACAAGGAGTGACTGCGTCAAACAAATACTTTTTTTATTATTCGATTTAATTCGTTATTCGTCTAAAACATTCTCTGTCGACTCTGGGGTTTAGAGATTAACTCTGGAGAGTTTACACCTGAGATGAAGCAGTGCAGTAACTACAGTACAGTAACTACAGCACAGTAACTACAGCACAGTAACTACAGTACAGTAACTACCGCACAGTAACTACAGCACAGTAACTACAGTACAGTAACTACCGCACAGTAACTACAACACAGTAACTACAACACAGTAACTACAGCACAGTAACTACAACACAGTAACTACAGTACAGTAACTACAGCACAGTAACTACAGCACAGTAACTACAGTACAGTAACTACCGCACAGTAACTACAACACAGTAACTACAGCACAGTAACTACAGCACAGTAACTACAGCACAGTAACTACAGTACAGTAACTACCGCACAGTAACTACAGCACAGTAACTACAGCACAGTAACTACAACACAGTAACTACAGCACAGTAACTACAACACAGTAACGACAGTACAGTAACTACAGCGCAGTAACTACAGCGCAGTAACTACAGCGCAGTAACTACAGTGCAGTAACTACAGCGCAGTAACGACAGCGCAGTAACGACAGTGCAGTAACTACAGCGCAGTAACGACAGCGCAGTAACGACAGTGCAGTAACTACAGTGCAGTAACTACAGCGCAGTAACTACAGTGCAGTAACTACAGTACAGTAACTACAGTGCAGTAACGACAGTGCAGTAACGACAGTGCAGTAACTACAGTACAGTAACTACAGTACAGTAACTACAGTGCAGTAACGACAGTGCAGTAACTACAGTGCAGTAACTACAGTACAGTAACTACAACACAGTAACTACAGTACAGTAACTACAACACTAACTACAGTACAGTAACGACAGTGCAGTAACTACAGTACAGTAACTACAACACTAACTACAGTACAGTAACGACAGTGCAGTAACTACAGTGCAGTAACGACAGCGCAGTAACTACAGTGCAGTAACTACAGTGCAGTAACTACAGCGCAGTAACGACAGCGCAGTAACTACAGCGCAGTAACTACAGCACAGTAACTACAGCGCAGTAACTACAGTACAGTAACTACAACACAGTAACGACAGCGCAGTAACTACAGCGCAGTAACTACAGTACAGTAACTACAACACAGTAACGACAGCGCAGTAACTACAGCGCAGTAACTACAGCACAGTAACTACAGCACAGTAACGACAGTGCAGTAACTACAGTGCAGTAACGACAGCGCAGTAACTACAGTGCAGTAACTACAGTGCAGTAACGACAGTGCAGTAACTACAGTGCAGTAACTACAGTACAGTAACTACAACACAGTAACTACAGTACAGTAACTACAACACTAACTACAGTACAGTAACGACAGTGCAGTAACTACAGTGCAGTAACGACAGCGCAGTAACTACAGTGCAGTAACTACAGTGCAGTAACTACAGCGCAGTAACGACAGCGCAGTAACTACAGCGCAGTAACTACAGCACAGTAACTACAGCGCAGTAACTACAGTACAGTAACTACAACACAGTAACGACAGCGCAGTAACTACAGCGCAGTAACTACAGTACAGTAACTACAACACAGTAACGACAGCGCAGTAACTACAGCGCAGTAACTACAGCACAGTAACTACAGTACAGTAACGACAGTGCAGTAACTACAGTGCAGTAACGACAGCGCAGTAACTACAGTGCAGTAACTACAGTGCAGTAACTACAGTGCAGTAACGACAGCGCAGTAACTACAGTGCAGTAACTACAGTGCAGTAACTACAGCGCAGTAACGACAGCGCAGTAACTACAACACAGTAACGACAGCGCAGTAACTACAGCGCAGTAACTACAGTACAGTAACTACAACACAGTAACGACAGCGCAGTAACTACAGCGCAGTAACTACAGCACACTAACTACAGTACAGTAACGACAGTGCAGTAACTACAGTGCAGTAACGACAGCGCAGTAACTACAGTGCAGTAACTACAGTGCAGTAACTACAGCGCAGTAACGACAGCGCAGTAACTACAGCGCAGTAACTACAGCACAGTAACTACAGCGCAGTAACTACAGTACAGTAACTACAACACAGTAACGACAGCGCAGTAACTACAGCGCAGTAACTACAGTACAGTAACTACAACACAGTAACGACAGCGCAGTAACTACAGCGCAGTAACTACAACACAGTAACGACAGCGCAGTAACTACAGCGCAGTAACTACAACACAGTAACGACAGTGCAGTAACTACAGCGCAGTAACTACAGTACAGTAACTACAACACAGTAACGACAGCGCAGTAACTACAGCGCAGTAACTACAGCACAGTAACTACAGCACAGTAACGACAGTGCAGTAACTACAGTGCAGTAACGACAGTGCAGTAACTACAGTACAGTAACTACAGCACAGTAACTACAGTACAGTAACTACAGTACAGTAACTACAGCGCAGTAACTACAGCGCAGTAA
This sequence comes from Abramis brama, assembly GCF_963993115.1. NCBI lineage: Eukaryota > Metazoa > Chordata > Actinopteri > Cypriniformes > Leuciscidae > Abramis > Abramis brama. Next base: position 1,807,200 of record NC_139977.1, read on the forward strand.
CGACAGTGCAGTAACTACAGTGCAGTAACGACAGTACAGTAACTACAGTGTAGTAACTTCAGTGCAGTAACTACAGTACAGTAACTACAGCACAGTAACTACAGTACAGTAACTACAGCACAGTAACTACAGTACAGTAACTTCAGTGCAGTAACTACAGTACAGTAACTACAGCACAGTAACTACAGTACAGTAACTACAGCACAGTAACTACAGTACAGTAACTACAGCACAGTAACTACAGCACAGTAACGACAGTGCAGTAACTACAGCGCAGTAACTACAGCGCAGTAAATACAGTGCAGTAACTACAGTGCAGTAACTACAGTACAGCACAGTAACTACAGCACAGTAACGACAGTGCAGTAACTACAGTGCAGTAACTACAGTGCAGTAACTACAGTACAGTAACGACAGTGCAGTAACTACAGTGCAGTAACTACAGTGCAGTAACGACAGTACAGTAACTACAGTGTAGTAACTTCAGTGCAGTAACTACAGTACAGTAACTACAGCGCAGTAACGACAGTGCAGTAACTACAGTGCAGTAACGACAGTACAGTAACTACAGTGTAGTAACTTCAGTGCAGTAACTACAGTACAGTAACTTCAGTGCAGTAACTACAGTACAGTAACTACAGCACAGTAACTACAGTACAGTAACTTCAGTGCAGTAACTACAGTACAGTAACTACAGCACAGTAACTACAGTACAGTAACTACAGCACAGTAACTACAGTACAGTAACTACAGCACAGTAACGACAGTGCAGTAACTACAGCGCAGTAACTACAGCGCAGTAAATACAGTGCAGTAACTACAGTGCAGTAACTACAGTACAGCACATTAACTACAGCACAGTAACGACAGTGCAGTAACTACAGTGCAGTAACTACAGTGCAGTAACTACAGTACAGTAACGACAGTGCAGTAACTACAGTGCAGTAACTACAGTGCAGTAACGACAGTGCAGTAACTACAGTACAGTAACTACAGTGCAGTAACTACAGTGCAGTAACTACAGTACAGTAACGACAGTACAGTAATGACAGTGTAGTAACTACAGTACAGTAACTACAGTGCAGTAACTACAGTACAGTAACTACAGTACAGTAACTACAGTGCAGTAACTACAGTACAGTAACGACAGTACAGTAATGACAGTGTAGTAACTACAGTACAGTAACTACAGTGCAGTAACTACAGTACAGCAACTACAGTACTGCAACTATAGTACAGTAACTACAGTACATCAACTACAGTACAGTAACTACAGTGCAGTAACTACAGTACAGCAACTACAGTACAGTAACTTCAGTACATCAACTACAGTGCAGTAACTACAGTACAGCAACTACAGTACAGTAACTACAGTACAGTAACTACAGCACAGTAACGACAGTGCAGTAACTACAGTGCAGTAACTACAGTACAGTAACTACAGTACAGTAACGACAGTGCAGTAACTACAGTGCAGTAACTACAGTGCAGTAATGACAGTGCAGTAACTACAGTACAGTAACTACAGCACAGTAACTACAGTACAGTAACTACAGCACAGTAACTACAGTACAGTAACTACAGCACAGTAACGACAGTGCAGTAACTACAGCGCAGTAACTACAGCGCAGTAAATACAGTGCAGTAACTACAGTGCAGTAACTACAGTACAGCACATTAACTACAGCACAGTAACGACAGTGCAGTAACTACAGTGCAGTAACTACAGTGCAGTAACTACAGTACAGTAACGACAGTGCAGTAACTACAGTGCAGTAACTACAGTGCAGTAACGACAGTGCAGTAACTACAGTACAGTAACTACAGTACAGTAACTACAGTGCAGTAACTACAGTACAGTAACGACAGTACAGTAATGACAGTGTAGTAACTACAGTACAGTAACTACAGTGCAGTAACTACAGTACAGTAACTACAGTACAGTAACTACAGTGCAGTAACTACAGTACAGTAACGACAGTACAGTAATGACAGTGTAGTAACTACAGTACAGTAACTACAGTGCAGTAACTACAGTACAGCAACTACAGTACTGCAACTATAGTACAGTAACTACAGTACATCAACTACAGTACAGTAACTACAGTGCAGTAACTACAGTACAGCAACTACAGTACAGTAACTTCAGTACATCAACTACAGTGCAGTAACTACAGTACAGCAACTACAGTACAGTAACTACAGTACAGTAACTACAGCACAGTAACGACAGTGCAGTAACTACAGTGCAGTAACTACAGTACAGTAACTACAGTACAGTAACGACAGTGCAGTAACTACAGTGCAGTAACTACAGTGCAGTAATGACAGTGCAGTAACTACAGTACAGTAACTACAGTGCAGTAACTACAGTACAGCAACTACAGTACAGTAACTGTAGTACAGTAACTACAGTACAGTAACTACAGTACAGCACAGTAGCACTGATGCTGGGTAATGTCCATCAAGATCTTCCAGCATCTTTGAAGGGTTAATAACGCCCTAAATGAGCCTCTTCAGTCTGTGATGTTGAGGAGGATCCTGAGCTGATGATGTCATTATCTTCAAGCACACACACACACACGCACGTACGCACACATGCATGCACGCACGCAGGCACGCACGCACACACACACACACACGCACGCACGCACACACACATACACACTCTCTCTCTCTCTTTCTCTCTCACACACACTCTCTCTCACACACACGCACATACACACACACTCTCTCTCTCTCTCTCTCTCTCTCTCTCTCTCTCTCTCTCTCTCTCTCTCTCTCAGACACACACACACACTCATGCACACACACATACACACACTCTCACACTCACACTCTCTCTCTCTCTCACACACATAAACACACTCTCTCACCATTTCACCATGCTTCTGCAGTTGATTAATTGCATTAAGAATCACAAAAAAAGTGTATTACAAGTTTTCATATGTTATGTTTAAATATGCAAATTAGCCATTATCTAAATAAATATGATCTAATTTGGATAATTTTCCAGACCTGAAATTTGAGCATTGGATGAAACCAGGTCCAAATGTATTTTTTTTGTTTTGTTTTGTTTATTTGTTAGAGTTAAAGGCTTTTACTGAGGTTGTTTTTTTTCTCTTCATAAATAAAAAATAAAAAAATACTGTCAATAAACAGAACAAATATAGATTTTCACCATGTTTTTAGGAATATAATGTTCTATAACATCAGGCGAATGATATATGAATATAGATTGGAATAACACTGTAAAGTTTGGAGTATATAAAGCTGCTGGAGATGTATAACCTTTACAGATACAGTATGTACTGTCATTGAAATCTATGGGTGCAAATAAAGTGCAATAAAATACACACTTTGGTGTATTTTGGATGTTTGTTTTCTTCTTAAAAAAAAAAAGAAAGGTACGTTATGGAAGCAAAATAGCCCCAAATCTCAATATTGACCAGTGCATGAAAAAACTAGTGTCGTGCCTTGAATATTTAGTTTCAATCTGGAATAATCAGTGTTGTTTCTCCTGTGAGATTCGGGTCGGTTTGAGAAGTTGCAGACTCAAGCACATTTTCCAGACGACAGCACTGACGGCTGGATGAGTTAAGGTCACGGGGGGGTCAAACACGCTTCATATTTTCTGCCGACTCACAGATTCAGCTGTGCGCCCTAATTTAGTCTTTACAATTCCTATTGTATTCTCATTGCTTATTAATAGTGCATCCGTTAATGTTTCTCAACACATCTAGCACACGCTTGCATCTGTGTGTTTCGTGTTCCATTTACACTCCACTTTACTTCCATTTGACTGTTTTACTCAAGGCTAAACTCTAAGGGCTTCATTTTGTCATCATCCTGCACTCAAAAAAAAAAAAAAAAAGCAGGTATGATTTTCAGTGCTGCTCTATTTCACATGATGACAGACACGACAAAAGCAGCATATCATCAAACCTGTGTTACACTCACTCAAAACCTCTGCGTGTGCTTCCTCAAGTCTGGCGTCAGTGATGTGAAATGCCTCTTGCTTTCATGTTTCTTGCGACCGATTGTGATTTTCTTTCTGAATGAGATTTGAGAGTTACAGCGAACTATAACCATAACTCTGTTCCTCACACAATACAATCTTACCATTGCAGATGATGTGGAAAATAAGTGCTACAGCAAAGGTGTTTTTTTATTAAATATTTGTGCCTGCATATTCATTCATGCAAAATATATAAACAAAATTTATTACAAAATGGGTTACACTTCATTTTAAGGTGTCATTGTTACAGTGTAATTATATATTTAAAGGGGTGGTTGATTATGATTATACTTTTCTAACTTTAGTTAGTGTGTAATGTTGCTGTTTGACCATAAACAACATCTGCAAAGTTACGACGCTCAAAGTTCAAAGCAAAGGGAGATATTTGCTTTTTAAGGACTACAACAAACGGCTGGTAGAGACTACACGACATTCCTCCCGGGTTAGTGACATCACCAACCCTAGAATTTACATAAACCCCGCCCCTGAACACGATTTATAGATTATCATGACAGAATATGCTAATCAGTGACTAGAAGATAACTCCACATAAACTATCTAAATTCATCAACTAACCATTCAGAAATGTTGTCTACATGATCACTTCTTCTTGAGTCTCTCCATCTTTCTGAATCCGGTTTGAACATAAAAGGCTAAAAGTTTTTGACATTTTCAGTGCATGTGTGTGTGAGGTAAAAGGACACAAGCTCTTGAAGCTCCGCCCTCTGTGCCAGGAGCAGCAGCTCATTTGCATTTAAAGGGACAGACACAAAACGGTGTCGTTTTTGCTCTCCCTGAAAAAGTGACAATTTTAACATGCTATATAAAAATATCTGTGGGGTATTTTGAGCTAAAACTTCACACACACACTCTGGGCAATCAGAGACGTATTTGACATCTTGTGAAAAGGGCATTATACCACCCCTTTAAGTACTGAGTAATATTAAGCAACTACATGATGTACTTACTATAGGGTTAGGGTAGGATTAGGGTTTGGTTGAGGGTTAGTTGCATGTGATTATGCATAATTTACTGTTATTACTACGGTAAGTCCATGTAACATATATGGCACTGTAAAATAAAGTGTTACCCCAAAATGTAAAAAAATAGAATTTTTGGTAACACTTTATTTTACAGTGTCATTGTTACATATGTTACATATAATTACTATAGTAATAACAATAAAATATGCATAATTACATGCAACTAACCCTAAATCAAACCCTAACCCTATAGTAAGTACATGCAGTTACTTAATATTACTCAATACTTAAATGTATAATTACACTGTAACAATGACACCTTAAAATAAAGTGTAACTGAATTTGTCTATGTGTGATGTAAATAACACTTGCCAGTGAAAGCCACTTCTGCTCAGCATCATTCAAGCCAGTGATCCAGAAGATGAGAGTTAATGCCGGAGTTCCTCGGTCAGGGTTCCTGATGAGACCGCGAGGACTTTAAAGATCTTCAGTCGTGTCTTAAAGCCTCTGAGTTTACAGACGTTAGGCTTAGATTTAGCTAGAACGAGCCCGTGTCAAACACAGACGTGTGAAAATAAACGCAGACATCTGAAAGTGCCGTCTGTTCAGCGGTGCGTGTGCTGTCAAAGCCTTGAACCCAATCTCTCAAACTACTCGTGTTAACACACTAACCCCACGAACACACACTCGGTTCGTTCATCAGAGATGTGGAGGCATTAAATATGCATGTGTTTCTGGCGCCACATCCAGTCACATTAGTAAACACTTCATACGTTTTTAACCGAAACTCTTAGAAGAAAAGGTTCTGTCAGGCAATTCATATATAGAACATTTTAGGGGGTTAGTTTTAATGAATTAATTTGAATTCTTAATTAAACAGCTCGTAAACACACTGTCACTAGAAAACATTTAATTCCATTAAACAAGTATTCTGCAATCATTGTCACCGTCGCCTAAGTTTACTTCACTATATTACAATTAAATCCTAATCTAATCATGACAAACTATATATCGTTGGAAAGGTCTAAGACTCCTAAATAGATATTTTAGCACTGTTTTTTGTTACAAATTATGTAGGAACAGTAATAGATGAATTCACGACAAGAGTCCATCTAAAAAAATCTACATCATAACAGGAGTTCTGGCGTTTGTCACACAAAGTCGACGCACACACTTTTAATAATTTAAACTTTGGTTTTCATGCTAAAAGTTCATAATAAAACATATAATCTAGTATTTGTCAATACAAAAAAAAATATATAAAATAATATTATCCTCTAAAAAGTATAATATATATATTATCCTCTAAAATATAATATTATCTTTTTTTATCGCCTTTTTTATTACATCACATATTTATAATAAATTAGGTCTCATTTGAAAGCTTACGAACTCAGAATTCATCCTGTGAAGACCGTTTTGAAATTGGACGTTGCGTTTCCATAGAAACGGTAGTCTACATTCTTTTATCGGACTCCTCCTCTTTTGGGCGTCATCATGTTTCATAATTTATGATCAAAACCTTTTCTAATCTTAACAAAACGCATATTGTCAGAAAGGTCCGAGTCTCAAGGTTCCATATTTTGTGACTGAAGTGATATTTGGACAGAAATGTATTAATTTGTTACGGCAGAATGCATACAATTAAATTAACTGGAATGTGTGTCACCCGGTGGCTATTTCTGGTATTGCGCCTAAACAAAATCTCATGGGAAGTACAAGTTTTGTGATATCAACTTCAAATTTGGAACACAACATGGTTAGAGATATGGCTTTGGTTTTCAGACATTTCTCCTTATGTACAACCTTCTTCTTTAAAATTGGGTCAAGAAACGTATATAGAACATTGAACCTAAGAGTGTTTGCATGTTGTGTTGCAGTGATTCTCGACTGCTTTTGCATCAGAACTGTATATTGCACAGGGTAACAGAAATGCCTACCACTTTAACCGAGAACTGCACAGGACCAGCAATACGCCAGATCATAGTCTGTGCAAGAATTCAGTTTTATAATTCACACTAAGCACGGTCTGTGACCTCACACAGCAGACCCGAGACACACTGCTATAGTGTGTGTTATAGTTTTGGAGGCGTCTTGGCACACATGTACAGTCCTGATGGTCTGATAGACTATATTAGAGAGCAACTGTAATCATAGACACAGCTTCATTTACTGAACTACCTTGAAAAGCATATTTTTCTCCTCAGATGAGTTTTCCTGATCATGAAAATGTAAAACTGAAAGGGTTCAACATTTTGCTGTAGGCTACTGCATATAAAAGGGCTTTCAAATGACAGTTATTAATTTAATTTAATTTAATTTAATTTAATTTAATTTAATTTAATTTAATTTAATTTTATTTAATTTTATTTTATTTTATTTTATTTTATTTTATTTTATTTTATTTTATTTTATTTAACTTAATTTAATTAAGTGGCTCAATTTACTGTATCATCCATATATTTTGTTGTTTATTTGTAATTTCACATTATGAGAACTTTAATTTCAATGGAATAAGAAATAATTAAACATCTATTTATGTTGTTCCACTGTCCGTGACCCGACCTGTCCTGTTATCTCTGCAGTTTTCAATCACTTTTGAATTATGTCGGAAACCATGTCTCAGACTCATCAATATGTCCTCATTTATCAACATCAGTGTTATTATGTTCGTCAGTCCATTGTCTACGTTTGATTGGAATGGTGTGTGTGTTCGACTGGAAACAAAACTCTTATCTAAAGTGATAACTAAAGGCTTTCAGTGTTATCACATTCTTAACCATTCTGGGTTGAAACAATAAAGGGTCCCAACAGATGATTAAAAACATCATTTTCACTTCATTTTCTCAGTCAGATTAATTTATACAACACCACGGTGAAAAAACGATGTCTTTTCATGGTCTAAAAACTATTAATGAATCCCAACGATTGTAACTTTGACATATTTTTGTTCAACGAACATCTGATCACTTGAACGTTTCTTGCAGGCGTTTCATATAAATACTTCTCAATCTCAGTCTATGTTAGCTTTTCACTACATTATATTCCAAGTCATTTGTAGTCATTCGGTAGCTTGATGTGAGGAGTTCAGGGAAACGTCTCAGGTTTCGACTGTAGGGTCTGTTGTATGACAGTCTGATGTCTATGCTATGGGGAACGCCTCTGTGTGACGGCGTCTGAAGCTCGAGTGCAACTATTCTTACATTTAAAACTGTGCATTAAAATGGCATAGTAACTGTTGGACTGATACAGCACACTATATGCTCTTCTCTTTACTCTGACTCTAACTCAACAGTGTGAAGTGAGGCTCGGCCGCGACTCTAAGTAATGTTAAATGAAAGTAGCGACAGATCTTTCGTTTTGTATTTTGTTACGTACATCAGAGGATTGTTGAAAAAAAAAGAAAAAAAATCATTCAGTTGCTGATTAAATGGTTTGTTGCACAAAAGCGCTTATGCACATCTTAGATGCAGAATTATATCCTTTAAAGTAAGTTAGTAAAGTAAGTATGTTATTTATCTTATTGTGATTAATAGGTTAAAACATAATATATATATATATATATATATATATATATATATATATATATATATATATATATATATAATTTTTTTTAATGTTTTAACCTTTTATTTGTAATCAAAATGTCAAAACTGGATCTTCTGGTGAAATTACAGACTTCTTTCTGGTGATTTAGTCCACATTTCTTAACGTTTCTGTCTATCTGGTTTACAATAAAAAAAAAATGTGTATAACAGTTTACATTTTCTGTTTTACTATTTCTGTTTTACATTTTCTGTTTTACTGGCAATAAAGCCCACAGTTATGGATTGCGTATTAATTTTTGCTCCCTTTTCTTTTGCAGCAATATGGAGGAGTTGAAAATAAAGTCAAGCCAAGTAAGTCCAAACCTCATATTTCTGATGTTCCTTGAACCGCTGACGAACCGCTGTTGTTAAACCAGTAACACAACTGAGTTTGTGCATTAACTTACACTCTTGAAAAGGTTCTTATATAGAACCGTTTAAGGGTTCCCATCATGGGATTTATGGATTTAGTTTTAATTCAATAATTTAAAATTTACATTTATTTTAAAAAATTGCATTTTTATGAATTAAACAGCTCATAAACATACTTTATACTCATACATACTTTAACTTTTTTAGAACCTTTTTGGCATAAAGGGTTCTTTAAAATTGAGCTAAGAACCCTATCAGGATCTATAGAGAATCCCACTGAACCCTTTTTACAAGAGTTTGAGGTGTTTTAGTTGAATTCAGCTTCGGCTTCTGATGTTTTGTGGCATTGTCCGTTGGGAAAACCAAAGCATACTTTGGGCTTTAGGGATCTAAACAGGCACAGACGTGTTAATCTTCTATTATGTTGAGATTTATAGTTGTTTCTGTCATGTTTCAGTTTTACACGGGTTACCACTGTGGTGAAGAGTACAGCCTGTGGTTAGGATGGGCTGAGAAACTTTAAGATTCAAATTATACCTTAACGCTTAGAGCAAAACCTCTTCTCAAGTCTCCAAAAGTCGAAACACATTTTCTGCTGTACACACATTTTGCAATTCAAAATGGCACTTTTTAAATGCACTGAACACAGTTCTCTGCATAAGACACTGCAATCTGACATAAAGTCACATGTTTGCCATTTCAAAACACTGCCATTCAAAATGACACTCCATGATCTGATTGGCTGCTATATGTGTCACCTGACCAAACACCTCAATGCTTAACTGTTAACACTTCAATCTTTTTCAGTTTACTGTTTTTTTGTGAGCATATTTTGTTCAGTCCAGTGTAAATATACTTGTTTGGTGAAAAAAAATATATAATAAATGTTTCAACAGCATGTGTGTGTGTATCTGCAAATATTTCTGTGCATGTGAACAATCTGAAGAATTTTCTACAATTTGAACTATTTTAGTATTATGGCAAAGCATACTGAAGATGAGAGTGCTGTTCATTACGCCCAACAGTGTGTCGTTGGTTAGACAAAACTCTGCTAATATGAATGAAGTGCCATTTCATGCAAAAGTTTGATAATGCTATATGTAGTTTTGGTTGCAGTGCTTCATTTTGCAGGATTTATGAGGTATTTTGCAGTTTGGGTGTGTGGTTGTGTGAATTGTGTCCAGTATTTTGATAAAACCAGCCTAGTTTGCAAAATTGTGTGTTAGCAATTGGAAAAAACTGTAACACATAAAAGTGTGTTTCTGCCATCAGAGGTTTTCTGTGTGTTGGATGTAGACATCAGGCTGTTGTGTGTCTCTGGTTGTTGTTCTGTACAGCAATAATGATTTGTTTTCTGTATTGATTGTAGAGCACGCTTTGACATTGCCAAATCAGAAATGACCTTTGCACATCATTGTGGCTTTTTTATTTGAATGATTGTCTGAGAGATAGCATAGCTAGCAAACTCACGTGTACACTTTCATGACTATATTTCTTAACACACTTAAGGACACTTTTCAAAAATACACTTAGTAATGTCATTTTTTAAATTTTAATAATCTTTTGTCATGCTTTAAAGAAATGCTCTTAATTTGATGTGTTGGCTTACATACTAAAGCACATGTAAAGTACTTCAATTAAAGTACTAAATTGCAAAGTCATTACAAATATATTTAAATACATGACATGTAAGTTTCAATGGAAATGCAATTTAACTATATTTGAGTTTACCATAAACGCTTGTCAGAACATCCATCAGTACAACTTTAACCATAAGACTACGAAATTTCATATAAAGACACTTAGTGGCTCAGAAAACACTCTAATGTTCCACTGAATGTAAATTTAAACAATGATTACGGGTTTTATGACGATGGGTGTTATTATGCAGGTTTTAATCAAACCCAGTCTCTAACTTCAACATTAACATGATACATGATACAGTTTGTGAGTAAATGAGTGATAAATAATGCCAGAATTCTTGTTTAAGACTAAATCATCTCTTTAGTGTGTAGTTTGCAGGAAGGCAATGCTAAAGGAGCTGCTTTTAATCGTTTAGTGTGTTGATTCGCAAAGTGACGTCTTACTTTTATGGATTTACACCTTGTAAAAAGTATGGCAGATCAAAAGCTTAACAAAAATCATTCGGAGAGAAAGTTTCCCATCCTCTGTGGTTGACAGCCTCTCCAGAGTGTCAGAAATATGCAAATGAGATGCAGATTTCCCCGTAGGGACTAATTATTCCCTGGCTTGGGACTAAACTTAACAAAACATGCAATGGCATGTTTGATTTTTCCTCGCATGCGCGCGTCGCGTGTGTTATCTCAGTTTCCCTCTCTCCCAGAGAGTCCTCTTTGTTGTCATGTCTGTGCGTTTCGCTTCGAGACGCTGACATTAATCAGACTGCCCCAGTTTCTGAACGCCAACCACCCAGACACTTGAGTGGATGACCAAACGATAACAGGGCAGGCTGACAGCCTTTTGCCTTCCACACAAATCATAAATAAATAACATGCCGCAGGCAGCCTGCCGAAAAGGTCACTCGAGAAGACAGACGTGAGAGTGCTTGTGAGAAACACCTCTTTTGTGGTAGAAACAATGCACAATCAGATCTGCCACATTCAGCGGCTGAACCGCCAGGATTCATTAGCCGGAAATCACAACCAGAGGTTTGTTACTGCTGAGAATTACATGATATCACCAGGCAAAGCTCGAGTTGCTTCGCTTCTATACTAATTGGAAGGGAATCCGATAAGGCGCAGCACCTCGCCTGGCTCTCCGGGTCACGGCTGTCTGTAATGGATTGAAGGTTTCGGATGGTTTTGTTAGTCTCAGTCCCCAGCCCTGAACTAATAAAGCAATCACTCCGGTCACATCCACATTACAGCACAACTCGTGACGAAACGCGTCTGTAACGTGTACTGATGTACACCATCAGCCCTGCGTTACCAGCATTAAAGGCCACGCACACACTGCAGTTAAATCAGTTATCAACTCATAGTTTTCAATCATAGCTCTATCACTTCAATTGCCTATCAATTTTCCATTTCAAACACAAAAGTATGTGAACAAGATGCAAGTTTTGGGCACTTGTGATCTATATACACAACCCGATCTCATGAAATGCGTCTCTAGAGCATGCATTGTATTTATCGTGCAATTTATATGCAAGTTTTTACGTGCACGGTGCGTATGATACGCTGTAAACCCGTAGTGTGGGGTACGTGCGTATTACACGCCATAGTGTATCATGTGCATGTAAAAACTAATTTTGGCGTATAAATTGCATGATAAAACACACTGCGTGCTATAGAGACACATTTGATGAGATCGGGCTGATGCACAGGATTTCAGTCAGTAAAAACAGCAGAACCTCCTGAAACGGAGGGTGAACCGACGCCTGGCTAAGGAGACGCTTCATTATTATTGGTGCAACCCTCCCTTAAAGTGCCTTAATGTTCTAAAACAGTGATATTAAAAGGTCAAATTCAGTATAAATGCAGTCTTACTACATTATTACTGATGCAAACCTGGTAAAGATGACTGGCGGGCAGTGGAGGAAAGCCTTGTCTTGCCTCCAGGCGTCACATGATCCACCTTTTAGTGCTTAATCCTGTTCTGCACACACACAGCTCAGTAATACACACAAGTGAAAACCGCATTCTTCAACCAAACTCAGGAACCGCATTTACAAAGATTTGACAGTGTGTTCGGAACTGAACTGAACAACTAGTTGTTAATTATGTGTTTTAATGCGTCTCTTCTGCATGTGTAACCGGTCCTACTCGATCCTCTCTGATCCAAACCCAGGGGAGGCTGGCACGCGATAACGGTCTCGACTCCGTCATAACGTGCGACGGTGTCAGTTATTGCATTTTCTGGAGTGGGTTGTGTTCTGTACTCACAGAATGATAGTTTAGGGGATTGACTTCCATATTTAAACCTGGTTGTCCCCCCTGAAACCTTACAGTGTGCATGTGGCCTTGAGTGGAGAGCGGATATAAGCTGAATTCAGCGACATATTGTCTTCACACCATCTATGGCAGTTTTAGGACATTTTTCATGAACAGCTGCATGCCAGTGGTATTTTAGCATCATTGAAATACTATTATATTTTGTGTCAAAGGGGTGGTATAATGCCCTTTTCACAAGATGTAAAATAAGTCTCTGATGTCCCCAGAGTGTGTGTGTGAAGTTTGAGCTCAAAATACCCCACAGATATTTTTATATAGCATGTTCCTTTAAATGCAAATGAGCTGCTGCTCCCGGCACAGAGGGCGGAGCTTCAAGAGCTTGTGTCCTTTTACCTCACACACACATGCACTGAACATTTCAAAAACTTTTAGCCTTTATAAATGTTCAAACCGGATTCAGAAAGATGGAGAGACTCAAGAAGAAGTGATCATGTAGACAACATTTCTGAATGGTTAGTTGGTGAATTTATGAAGCTGATGTGATGTGTAGTTATCTTCTAGTCATTGATTAGCATATTCTGTCTTGATAATCTATAAATCGTGTTCAGGGGGCGGGGTTTATGTAAATTCTAGGGTTGGTGATGTCACTAACCCCGGAGGAATGTGGTGTAGTCTCTACCAGCCGTTTGTTGTAGTCCTTAAAAAGCGATTTCTTTAAAAGCAAATATCTCCCTTTGCTTTGAACTTTGAGCGCTGTAACTTTGCAGATGTTGTTTATGCTCAAACAGCAACATTACACACTAACTAAAGTTAGAAAAGTCAAATCATAATCAACCACCACTTTAATATTTTGGAATTTATTTTATTTTTTGTATTTTATGATTTCACTTCAAAGTAACTTATTCACACTGAAGCACCTTATATGAAATATGAATTGAAAATGTAATTGTAATTGTAATGTTAGGGTACATTGAAAGGGTTTCCTTTAAAAATGACACAAGAAGTATGTGTGTATGGGAACCTTTTCCATTTGGGTAAGCCAAAACCAGGCGAAAATCCATTAAAATGGTCCAGAGAATAAGGGGTTAATTTGTATTTATTAGTTTTAGTTCTATTAGTACATCAACGTTAAATGAAAGTTTTTTAATTTGAGTTAACAATAATATGTCTGCTGCAAAGGCTTCAGCTTTATTTCAGAAACCGCCGCTGAACCTGTTGGACATTCAGAGCGACACACAGATATTACTGTGCGGGATCAGTCGTACGTCACTGTCAGATTACTGGAGAATAACTCTCCAGAGGTGTGTAATTATATTATTCCTAGGTCCAATAAAGTTTTCACGGCTCGCAGTCCATAAAATTCAGAAACCCAAATCAGCAGGCCATCAGAAACTCATCATAATGTTGAATAATGATGGCCGAAGTTGAGCAGGAATGAGAATCTTAAGGCATTTAACCAGAGCTTTGAGGACACGGACTACATTGTGTTTACACTCTGAAAACATGTTCTGGATCAACAAAAACAAAAATGATGCAACAGTTTGCATCGATCTTCTATTGAAATTATGGTAAGTTAGAGGAACATACTGTTATTTGTATCATAAACACATTGCTCATCGAGCAACACACCGCCTTCAGCACAATGATGACCACACACACGTCAACACACTGTAAGCATATTGCGGAGTTGTTTTGTTTTTGTTCGTTCGCTTTATTTTTCACAGATCATTATTTTGCTTCGGCTATGATAAAGAGGCATGCATCCATTCTTGCATTTTGGGGGTGTAGTAATAAAGGGAGTGTGTGTGTGTGTTTGGGCTGATTTCAAATATCTGCAGTGTTTCTCAGAAATCGCTTACTGTACCTTTAAGTCGATCAACATTATTTTGTTAACACAACGGTTGCACTTTATTTTACAGTACGTGCACTTACAGCGTATTTACCTAAGAAAGTGCTGGTAATATAAGGTAACTACAGGGGTTAAGCTTAGGTTAAGTAGTAGGATCAGGGTTAGTACCAAGTTATTACCCAGTTATTGTAATTATTGTAATAAGTACATAATATGTGTATGCAGAACAGGACTGTAAAATAAAGTGCTGCCAACATAACTCATCAAAATAATGTGTGCAACTTAAAATTATTAATTAAATAAATAAAGTAGATGTTTTTTTATTACTACTTTTCAAATTGTATTTTATAAATCAACATCTCAGGAAAACGGTATGGGGTTTCTAATCAAAATATGACTTTATGATTTCATACATGTCCTCTGTAGAGACACCAGGACTTACGGCATGTTTATCAGGCATTTTGGGAGACACAACAAGTGAATAGGGAAGAAATTATACATCAATATTAGATGAAATATTAGATATTATTATTAAAATGTTGCCAATTATTACTCCAATTATCACACTTATTTTTCTTCATTACATGTTGCCCCAAGAACACATTAATGTGCAGATTAGATACAGTGTATTGATACATTGTATTGAATGGGAAAATCACATATCGCATAAAGTAAAATGGTGTATCAATTCATCAAAATAACTTAGTTAACATAGTTGAGAAACTAACATGAAATAACATAGGTGAGAATCATCTTAATACAAAGTTTGGTTAATAAAAACCTAATCCTGAAACCTAAAACTTGATTGCTGAATGAAAATAAAATCCCATTGTTTTTTCCTATACATGTCATTTCATGTGTTTTTAGTGTGAGTCCTGGTGTCACTACAGAGGACATAGCAAAACATATCAATAAAATATCTTTTTTTACAAATGCTTTTTTAACATTTGTTTCGTATGCTCTAAAAAATGTGATGATATGAAAAAATACTAAATTCAAAACACTTTTTTTTTTTTCTGGGTCTCAGCTAATATCTATGCATGAACAATATTGTTAATTGAGTGTATTTCCAATCCACAGTATTCCTACGCCTCGCGCGAATTATGGGTGTAACTTCCGTTAAGCTGTACACAATCAGTGAAAGACTAGCTCTATGAACGCAATAATATACATTTTTAAACTGTGTACAATGAGATTACATTATTCTACTCATCCTTAAACCTTTGAACATTAAAAGGACATTTAAAAGTGTAAAAGCATCAATAAGGTACTTTCACCAGACCAAATAACCCCAAAAAGCACGAATCTTTCCACAGCAAAATCGGACGGTTAAATATCACTGTGTTAATCTGTGTTATGTAACATATATTGCCTTAATAAAAAAAAAAATACTTTAGCATTGCGTGACACTATTTCAAAGTGATTTCAGTCATTTTGAAAGATAATAAATTGTATTAACCTGTGAAAACAAACCTGGAAAGAGACGTGAGGATTTGGGGAGAAAACAAGAGAGATTCTTCGTGCATTCCAGTGAATTATTAATGGCAGATATCTAAATTAAATCGGGAGAACAGACCACAAATGTGCAGGATATGTTGACCTTTTTCATAATATTACAGCGAAATGCAAGAGGAAAAAAGAAAATAATCATGAGGAAAAGAAAGCAGCGACTGAAAAGAGCTCTTGCCGTAGATATTCTTGTTATAACATGTCACGTTAAAATACCAAGTGTTACAATAAAACCTGAAAGAAAACTGATATCTCGTTGAGGTGAACTGGCGGATCAGCTTTATTTGTTGGGCAATCTTATGATCTGAAATGATTTGTTTCTGTGTTTTTGAATGGAAGTTCCCCAAACCGGAAGTGCCGCCCATAATTCAAAACTCAGTAAACTCGCCAGGAATAAGGTGGATACCTTTTATTACAAAAGAACTAGTACAATTAACAATTAGACAAAGTCTCACAGTTTTACACACAGTTCCTCACAGTTCTTTGGATCAGTTTTGATTGAGAGTAATGAACTGCAGTTCCTATCTGAAGATCGCAAGTCGTGAATTAACTCTCAGAAATAAAGAGCAGTTTTTGTTAAGTGGGAAAAACACATGGTAAATGTGTCGCATGCGTATCAGTCTCTAGTCAGCACCTAAATGAGTTAACGCTGCGAGGAGAAGATACAAGCTGACCGACCAGATCGAGAAGTCATTTCTCACGTTGTAATTTTAGAACGTCACTTTAAGAGAACAGGATATTTCTCAAGACAACAGATTGTGTTTGGGAGAGGATTCAGACAATACAGTAGATATGCTCTGAACACAGATATGAGTCCTGCAGTTATTTTCTGTCCAACTTATGAAAACAATAAAACATACAGCGCAAACAGTAGAGCGCTGGCGCTTGCAACGCCAAGGTCATGGGTTCGATTCCCAGGGAAAGCCAGAACTGATAAGAATGTAAATGTGTATCTTGAAATGCAATGTAAGTCGCTTTGGATAAAAGAGTCTGCCAAATGCATAAATGTAAATATAGCTGTGATTTAATTTGTAAGCATAATCCAGAAGACAGCTGAATGATTTTAGGAAATTGCTTAGTATAATTTGATATAGAAAGATGCTTTGTCACTTCAGTGAATTGATGAATTACACACAAACAGTGCCGGTTCCGTTTCTGATGAGTGATCTTGGAAATGAAGTCACTTTCTGACAGCAATCTGGTGCGGTATTTAAAAACATCTGGTATTTAATGGGCCGGTTATTTGAGCTATTGGTGGCACTAGTGTTGGAGACCGTGACCTGAAACTTGCCATGTGTGAGTTGAGACCCAGTCAGAGGAATAATCAGAAGTGATACAGATGAGATCAGTGCTTGGCCCTTTAATACACAACGCACAGTCGATTATCTTAACTGATGCCTGTTTTATAAGCTGGAAATCTTTTTCTGAGAGCAATGGGATCATAAGTCATGGCTGTGAAAGTCCTTTGTCACCCTGCGGAGGACACGCTGTATTTGCATATCTCTGTGGAAATATTATTCAGAGACTGTCACGTCGGGTTACATGACTCAGTGAACAGAGCGCCTGCGCATGTCTGACATGTCACCAATACCACATGCAGCAACACAAGCCATTGCTATCTTTCAGGATTATAACTTCATTAAAAGGTTGTTTTTTCATTTACTTATTTCTATAAATGTGAGTGTTTTTGGTCACGACTGTGGTCAAGAACGGAGCTTGTGCTTATGTTGTTGGTGGATGTTGAGCACATGAGAGAATTGACCTATCGGTAAGCCCCTCCCCTCGAATGCAGATCAGCCAATGGCAGTTGAGTATCAGTGGCACGGGAACCCGAACTCTGACATTTTTAGGTTTCAACGCTATAGAGATTGGAAGATCCGAAGCTCTCATCGGTTTTATGGTGTTTATGCCACAGAAATCAAGCGTAACGTCTCGTATCAGTGACTCTCAGCTGATCCACGTCTACCTGTAGGAATACGACACTAGCTGTGTTTCCATTACCCTTCAAATTGCGCAAATTGAAATTGCGAATTGAAAATACGCCCAATGGAAACACGTCAATTTCACAAAAACTCCCATTTTTCGCAAAAAGATGCTTTTTACGCTCGCATGAGGAGGTTTTTCAGGCAAATCGAAAAAGGAATATTTCGCAAAACTGCAATAGAAACAGTTTTTGCGCATTTACAGTCACCTGACATAGATGATGAGGTGTGTTTGGACAGAATACGAGACAGAGCTCTTTATTAAATTCATATAAGACAAAAGAATTACAGGAATAATGGATTCTAAACCTCAAATAAATGCCACAATCAAGACCTTGAAGCAGATCTGAGGGAGAAACACCCAGAAACTCCTCATATGAGCCGCTCACAGTATAATAAGGGTCGTTCCTTACCATTAATGCTTGGAAAACACACATACATCTCCTTCCATTAATAATAATGGCCAGTGCAGTGGCTGGGATATAGTATATAAACCCATCAACGTCCGTTGCCATGATTTTTGGAATGATTTTACTGATCGCAAGAGGAAAAAATGAAGCTTTAGTCGCATAACATCGTTAATGGAAACGCCGTCATCTCGCAATAGTTTTTTGTCGACATTTAGAAAAAAAATCGCAAAAGTTTTGCACAAATCTGTAATGGAAACGCGCCTAGTGTCACTGTATACATATATAAGCTCCTTCAGTATTATCAGCAGCTGTCTCGTTTCTCAGGAGCGGATTACCCTCCTCCCTCCCCAGCTCCACCTGTCTCAGGATCTGGCCTTCTGATTCCCCCTGAATCAGAATAAAATTCTTGAATTATATTGTACATTAAAATTAATTAATGATATCTGCAATACAATCATGTTGGTTCTGTTCTGTTTACCCTCAGGGGTGTTATTGCTGCTCTTATCCATGCTAGCATGCCCAGAACAGAACCAGACCGCCTATCCTAACTGTATGCTAACTGTCAGTCGTATTTGACGACAGTGGTCCTGACAGAAGTGGTAAAACGATGTGCCTGGGGTTCTTGTAACACTGATTCCAGGTATCCTGAGAGGATGGGCATGTATAGTCATGTATTGAATCACTAAACTGTGCGTTTGATAAGATTTACAGTACATTTGCGCAGTACAACTGAAGCCCGGTTTATTTATAATATCAGTGATGTGGGCGCAGTAACCTGGTTCCCTAAGGATTCAACAAACCCAATCACAATGAAGACGAAAACATTCATTTTCTTCATTTTTATTTTTGACAGTGGTATGATTTTTGGAAAACAGATAAGTGCAGTTGTGAAAGCAAGCTTTTACCAGCTAAGGCTACTCAGTAAGGTCAAACCATTCCTGTCCCGAGCGGACCTTGAAAAAGCTGTCCATGCCTTCATCAGCTCGCGGATTGACTACTGTAATGCCCTCTACACTGGACTTAATCAATCACTCCTCAATCGGCTTCAACTGGTACAAAACACTGCAGCACGTCTCCTCTCCAATAACTCCAAACGCTCTCACATCAGCCCAGTCCTCCGCTCGCTCCACTGGCTCCCAGTGCGGTTCAGGGTGGAGTTTAAGATCCTGATGTTTGTGTTTAAGGCCATCAATGGTCTGGCCCCTGTTTACCTCATGGAGTTGGTAATGGTCCACCAACCAGCCAGAACTCTGCGCTCCTCTGAACACACCAGGCTGGTCACACCCAAGTTCAAGTATAAAAAGTTTGGAGGCCGGTCATTTGCCGTTCAGGGCCCAAAGCTGTGGAACGCACTTCCGGGACAGCTGCGAAGCATCACTGAGTTGTGTGTTTTTAAATCGCAGTTGAAGACACATCTTTTCAGACAAGCTTTCGATATGTAGCCACTGACTCGATTGCTGTTTTTATGTATATTTGTGCTTTTATTTATTGCTGTTTGCTGTGTTTCTTGTTTTTATACTGGAAAGCGCCCTGGGCACCTTTCAGGTTGTTGTAAGGCGCTATATAAATAAAATTTGATTGATTGATTGATTTTCTGGTTGTCATACTTTAATTAATGTATTTAAGTAACATTGACAAGGCAGGATTCAATTAAACTCACAACAATGTCCATTTTTCCAGCTAGATTGGTCAGAGTTGGCCACACCAGAGATTACCCTGATTCTGTCTGAGTAGTTCCCACACTGTGCAATAACCCAAAGCCTGATAGTTGTGTTCAGGTTAGGTCAGGGTTAATCTCGTCAGCAAAATACTGGCGAACTTGGTAGATTTAACAAAGGGTTTTATTTCATCAACAATAACAGGCTTGTGTTCATAACTTCAGTGTTTGCTTTCTAAAGCATTATTCAGAAGGGATTAACTTTACTCCATCTACTTGTAATGTAATTTTACCTCAGGACGTCTGTAATATTAATGGCCAGTTCGCACGGGATAAGAGATCTCAGTAAACTAGCAGAAGTGGGAGAGTAACTCGATTTACACACCGGCGTCACTCCTGTCGTCATGTGTGTATTACGCTGCTTTCTGATATCACGTGCACAAACACACATAACCTATATTTATATATATAAAACAGTTATGTCCGGTCGAACGGTGTATTAATTAACTTCAGATTGGATTGTGTTGGTAATAGGCACTAACCTAACGCTAAAAGAAGTGTCGTGCCTCTAACAAGTGCGTTCGATCTTCTCTCTGATCTGAATGGTGTGTGTGAAACACTTGAGTTTTGCCACAGACTCGTCCCAGCGTCTAGAACGCAACTGAATGCGTTATCAGGCGTCTCCATACTTGAACAACCGCGGAAAACTACTTTTAATCAGGAAATGATGGAATATTTACGTACGTATTTACAGCGGGTCTATTCTTACGGGATTAGCATTACCTGAGGTCATTTTTCCAGACCTTTTTACTGAAGGTAAAAGTCGCTGTAATCTTTACTGACATTGTCCGACATGATCACTGAGATGCACATTCAGACGGGACTAAAATCACGAGAAGCTCTGGTAATTATTACTTTACCCCTCCTCTCCATGTTAAACTAGTCCCGTCCGAATAGGGCTTTTATATCTCTTGAATTTCATGGTTCTGTGTTTGACCTTGCTGTATTTTAACTTCTTTTACTCTAACTTCTCTCCATCCTGATGTTATATCTGAACATGCAGAAGTGCACATGAGAGTTGAGAGCTACAGTGAACATTGACTGATGGCTGATCTGAAGCAAAATTCAGTTTCTCAAACACGCTTACCGTTTTTAGGACCGACGAGTCTAGACGACAGCAAGCTACGGCTACACAGACAGAGGAATAGTGGAATACAGTTATTGTCTTGTTACTTGTCGATATGACGTGAGCCTCATTATATCTCCCTGAGGACGTGCAGCATATATGTGTGTTATTGCAGGGTTTCATGGCTGTCTTCGAGCACCTCACACACATGCAGATCGAGCAGCGGAGCGCACTGCCCAGATGCACACGCCACACAACTGCCTTTCATTGTGTCACTTTGTTCATTTCTACATTTGACAGGCAATTACCAGCATCTTCATTTGCTGCTTTAGGACTGCACCATTATGCACATTCAGATTCAGCGTTTTATTAGGCAGAATAAGTTGGCCATTGCGTTCAGGGCATCAATCGACAAGACGCTAACAGTGCCTTACGAGGATGTTCTAACTCTTACACACTTCTTATTGTGCTGTATAATGGGACTGAACCAGTGTACTAGGCAATGTGTTTTTGTAAACCACTACAACATGTCTGACACATGAACAGAAATGCATTATATAAGGGTTTAAGTGTGTGTGTGAAATGGAAGTTGAGATAGTCGTGTGTGCTCTATTGTGCCGTATATCCAAGTGAAACGCCTCAGGAACAAGAACACATGTGGGCGGGGCTTGATTGTGTCTGTGGAGAATTGATTGGATGGTTGTGGTTTGCTATTGGTGGATCTCATATGAGTGACAGGTTATAGCCCATGTATATCGCTCATGTTTATACTGCAACAGTTCAAAATGACGGAGCAGGAACGAGTCCTGTGTGAAAAACCCTTACCAGTACATCCGAGTGTACAGAAATAACAAGCGAGACGTGAGTGCGGTTTGGGCTGTTTTGTTGTTGTGTCGCTAGTATTAAAAAAATGAATTATTCATGAGCAAGTGTGAATCTGGCTCAGGTGAACACTCTCGCTCTCTCTCTTTCCTCTAGATTGGATCGAGTGAGCAGATATAGCACATATCAGGGCTTGTTTTCGCTACTTGTGGTGGTTTCTGGGTTAACTTTACCTACTAAATGTTCTACAGCTGGAATTGTGTGGCAAATACCATAAAAATGATCATAAAAGGTCGTTTGACTCCACAGCACAATTCCACCAGGTTTCACGTCATTGACGCCAAACGCTACTGGTTCCTTGTACCTTTATGCTTTCATTGTCTCTTTGACAGATATGATCACTATGAGCTGCTGCTGAATTGCTGTCATTAATAATTCTCCTTTTTTTCTTCCATGTATAATAACAGCTCTGGAATGACTGTATGTCTTTGTTCTTCAGCGAGGTGTCTCTCTCGGGTCAGCTTCATGACAGTTCACGTCGACTGTTTTTATATCCATCTAGAATAATAATTCACTCGGCTTAATGTCACTCTGAGGCGAACACACGAGAACATGTTAAAATAAACAATACATTACATTATAAACCTCAAAACTAGATCCAATTATTTCAAAACCATAATTACTAGAATCAAAATAAAACAACATTGAGATAATAGGCCTATATCTCGAATTAACTAAATTTGTTTTTTACTGTCTTGTCACTTTATATTGTATGTGTACTGGAAGCTACTGTCACCAAGACAAATTCCTCGTATGCGCAAGCATACTTGGCAATAAAGCTCTTTCTGATTCTGATTCTGATTCTGATTTAAAGAAATTAATACGTCTATTATTATGCATGCAACAAGAATGTCTTTTTTTGAATGCAGGGGTTAGAAAATTAATGTACAATATTATTTTTAAGGATGTTTAGAAATATTTACAGCACAATGAGTTTTACTGTTTTAGTGTTTTACTGTTTTATTAAAACAACTTAAGGTTGTGTCCGCAGGTTATGCATCATCAGAACTCCTTATTAATTTTTTTTTAAAGAAATATTTTTAAGATATGAGCTTTTAAGGATAAATAAGTGTCTTTTTACTTTTTTACTTGATCATATTTTGAGAGGCTTGTCAGTAGGGGACAATTCTACATTGTGATTTGATTTTGTACAGCAAACAACTGATATATTGAAAAGTGAATATGTGTGGATCAACATTAAACTGTGTTTGAGCTAACTAGAAAACCTCCAACTCTTGGGTAACACCGGATTTCGATAGTCCACTTTAGACATCCTACTAACCGCAAATACATGTCAGCTTATTCTGCGAACCCGAACCAGTCTACTAATACTCTAATGAGAGTTAGTTGACATGTAGTGGCAAAGTTACAGTACTTATAGTCAACAGAACGCCTAAAATGGACTATCAGAACCAGTGTAACCAAAGCTTTATTGTTGAGAAGCCAAACACAGTTTGTTCACAAAGACATTGCCTGACAGAAGTCAAAAATCATTAAAAACGATCTTTTCCGAATGGAAAGGCCACTGGTGTTATGAAACGGCACTGGCGCTCATCATTGACATTTATGGCACAGAGCCTTTTATTGACATCAGATTGTGGTGTCTGTTATATGAAAGTCCTTTTATACTAACATATTTTATGACTCATTTGAAAGGAGGACATGTCTATTTATAATCTCCTTCTCTAACAAGCGTTCACACACCGGCACGTTTGATAAATACACATCCCAAATACATGTTTAAAGACTTTGATAGGGTACAGGATCTCAAAGCCCAGAGTTCCTAGTGGAGGAAAGGAAATCAGTGGGAAGAAACACTCATCTATCGTTTGAGGCCCCTGGGAAATACCTTTGTTAAAAATGTACTTCATATTCAAACACAAACTTTGTGCAAATATCATGTGTAATAGTGGGCCGGGTGGTGTGGACCCCTGAGAGGGCTCACCCCATCTCATCAGTTAAAGCTTCAGAAGTGGGGCAGCAGAATGAATTAGTTGTGTCATTGGATGAGGACGTCGGTGGAGGGAGTGAGAGCAAGCGTGGCTTCAGTGTTCAGTCTCCGGTCGATTGAACGTTTATGGCAGTCATTTCTCAATCATTTCCTTGATGAACATGTATGTATCCAGTAGCACTCAGTTTCGTTTGTTCCCTTATCACTTGCTAAGAAGTAAAGAAGATTTGGTAACAATAAGGTTCATTAGTTAGCATTAGTTAACTACATTAATTAGCATGAACTAATAACGAACTGCCCTTATTCAGCATTTATTAATCTTTCTTAATGTTAATTTCAACATTTACTAATACAGAATTTTTTTATTAACATTAGTTAATGCATTGTTAACTAACATGAACAAACAATGAATGTTAAATATTTTTTATTAACTAACATTAACAAAGATTAACAAATACAGTAACAAATGTATTGCTCATGGTTAGTTCATTCATTAACTAATGTTAACTAATGAACCTTATTGTAAAGTGTTACCGAAGATTTTTTGAAGTTGTAAATGCGACCTCGTACATATGGTCTAATCACAGCCACAACGTTAACACCGTGTGCTAACTACACGCGGCGCGCGATAAAAGGTTGTTTTCCATGTTAATCAATGTTTGTCCTAACCAACGATTCTATTTTAGAAACGGTTTCTATTTTTCTGCGACGTCGCGCTGGAACAACAAACACAAAGTGTGGCGATGATGATCTTAGGCACTGTTTATGTGCTTTATTTAATGTTAAAAGCGTGTCATGTGACTCTGAATATCATTTAGTGCTCCAGCTTTGAGGCTGTAAAAGCAACAGTGGATAATTCACCTCAGATCTTCAAATTAAACAAATGGAAACAAGAACGTTCAAACTGTGAACAAACAAGTGTATTATTTGACAAAGATTGTTTTAGTAACTCAGCCTATGTATTTTTAATAATGTTTAAATGGTGTAATATTTGTGAATTTGATTATGTTTGATTAAGTCCCTTCAGGATTACTCTCTGGTGCCGCGAGACTCCGCCCACACGCTGTTCTGATTGGCTTACTCCGCCCACACACTGTTCTGATTGGATGACTCCGCCCACATGCTGTTCTGATTGGCTTACTCCACCCACACGCTGTTCTGATTGGATGACTCCGCCCACACGCTGTTCTGATTGGCTGACTCCACCCACATGCTGTTCTGATTGGCTGTGGGTTTTGATTGATTTTGACGCATCTCACAGTCGCGTTGCGTCTAGTGTGGACACGGTGTAAATCTCTTCATTGAAGCTTATTGTATTATGTAGAGTAGAGTATTATGAGAGAGAGATCGACTAAACGAGTGCATTACCTGCATCTGATAGTCCTCAGGTCAGTCTCATATTCATAATCACAAAATCAGTTTGAATGTCCGCTGAGGAAAGCGATATCTTTGTCTTAGTATCATTTTAACAGTTAAGTGGTTTTTCATGACAGCGCTAGTCAATGCATTTGTCGGTTGCGTCTTATATGTTGTTTAAAGTAAAAAAAAAATTACCTTGATTTCAACCTTGTTTCAGTCCCTGGAATAAAAGTCTTTGCTACAATCTAATGGCACAATAATGTAACTTTCACTGAAGTAGTGTTGTTAATTAAATTAAATTAACAAATAATTTTGTACAAGAGGAAATAAAGAAAAGCAAACAGTTCAGACAAAAGTACAAAAGCAAGCCTCTAGTTAGTACAGGATTTAAGTTAGAAATAGAAATAAAAAGTTATGAAACTTAGCTTTGCCCTTAGCCAAATCAGTTCGCTCTGGAACAAGTAATAGATTAATAAGAGCAAAGTTTGCCTGTTTGATATACCCAAAATGAATGATATCTCATGTTTAACCAGCATCTACATAAGAGCCAGCGGCAAACGCCTGGACCCTGAGGACTGGCCGAGATAAAGCTGTCCTCAGCGGGAACATGAGCGCAGAACGGCTGCTGAGGGCCTGGAGCTCACATCTGTGAAACATCCAAACAAGTTTTCAAATAGGCATTATGTTTATAAATAAATTGCATATTTGAGGTCTAAACAACTACATTCTCGACTAAAAAAAGCCTAAAACTGTATTCCGTGACACAATAACAGTAGTATTTGTAAAATTATAGTGGGACGTTGCTGTGAGAATGTTCCTAGCCCCTCTTCTTCCCCAGCACCACCTGCTAGATCTGTATTAATGCATGTTTCACTCACACCAGCAGCGTCGTACATCTAGTCTGCCAAGACAAAGCCTATCTACCTTCCATTCATATCAAAATGCGTTTAATTTTATTCCTAACCCCTGAACATACTCATCACAGAAACGTGCAAAACACTCGATTTAAAATAAAACATGTGGCCAATTTATTAGCCTTTTTAACTAGTGAGGACCAGTAAAATGTACTCACACACATACACACACACACACCATCTGGCTGCGTAACAATAATGTAGTTCAGTGTTAAATATTAATGGAGGTGTCTGTGATTTATTTATAATTATTATATATATGATTATTATTTGTCCGCAGAGAAGCAGGGTGAACTCAACGCTGGATGTCCCTCTGCACGTTTGCTGTGTTCCTGCAGGCTTTAATTAATGCAAAATGCAAGAGCTTAACTGTCTTTAAAACGTCCCTGTGGTGAACTTAATGAGGTTTGTTAGATGATGTGGAAGAACTGAAGTGCAGGGATGCACACTTGTCACCTTTCGGCAAAAATCGACATTAAAGGTCATATAGTCAGTGGAGGAGACCGAATATTCACCAAATATTAATTAAAAAAGCTCTTCTGACACAAATGTCAGCTTTCTTTTTAGATACATAATCAAGACCGAAACAGCAATTATGCTTCAAGTAGCTCCGGTGACATAATTGCAGTGTCGTTTCTCTGAACGTGGAGACTGGGAACTGTGCTGACGTTTTGTTCAGTGCATGTGATTGAATATGTGAATCAGATTGCAAAGTTTAGGGTTCATATAAATGGAGAGGTTTGCAATACAGATGTTGTCTTATTTACAGCATGACAATGGGCCCTATTTTAACGATCTGAAACGCAAGTATCAAACGCGAAATGCAAGTAACTTTGTGGGCGGGTCTCGGGAATACGCAAATGTGTTGGTCTGAAGTCGCTTCATTACTCATAGGTGTGGTTTGGGCGTAACGTGAAATAAACCAATCAGAGCGTCATCTCACATTCCCTTTAAGAGCAGGCGCGCTTGTTCCATGGCGGATTGCTATTATAACGGCGGATTTGCCAGGAGCGGTTCACAGCCGAGGAGACCGACGTTCTCGTCAGGGCCGTAAAACACAGTGATGTGACATTGGGGATGGAGAAACACACAAATTAGCTTCGCTTAAACAAGCGTATAATAATTTGGGTAAATGTGTAAGCTAGATTTATGCCTATTTTTCACATCTTCATGGACACAATGATTTCCCTCGTGTGGAATATTTTTCCTTGTAATAATGTATGGTTTTCTAAAAATGTGAACTGCTGCATCTGTGTAGAGTAGAGAAGCAAAGTGTGTGAGTGTTGTGCACACACTATGTTATGGCCAAGCATGCGCCCTTAAAATAGCATCTGAATAACGCGCCACTGACTTTAGACTGGGTTTCTCCTGGTCAGTGGTGGAATTGTTTTCTGAAACTGCAAAATAGCACCAGGGAACGTTTGCGCCGGAACACGCCTCCTCTTTTCGCTGAACCGCCCCCGGGAGCGCAAGTTCATTCCCTAATTTACCGACGTGCGTCTGTGGAGGGAAAAGTCTGCTGTGCGTCGGGTGAGAAATAGGAATGAAACATGCGTCGTGTACAAAGTCAATTGCGCTGGGTGCGAGATAGGGCCCGTGATGTATCTGAGGCGGCGGCAGAACCGCAGAAAGGCTGGGATGAGCGGCTTTATTGAGTCGTCTCTACCGGTCTCAAAATTCAACATGTCTCCATTATACTGTCATTTTCTGCTCCTCCAGCACTTTGCAACAACACAAGCGTGTTTCAGAGACTTTCAGCATGTTTCCTATAACAACGTCTGACGTTTGCATGTATCGTGGCGTGAGAAAGTCACATAAACCACACAAAATCCGATCAGAGCGGTCAGACTGAAACTGATTTCCAGAAATGTGATTTGAATAGGATTTCAAACCTCATATGAATGGAGCTCGAAACGGATTTGTAAATATCACATTTCATGTGATGTTGCCGCTCACACTTGCTAAATCTGATTGGATTTGGACTGACAGTCTGAACGTAGCCTTAGTGTGATGATTAAATCACAGCCATTTGTGGTTTTCAAGGCGAAGCGCTGCATGGTGAACTGTGTACTCCGTATAACTCTGAGCATTTGCTTTGACAGTTCATTACTGGATGATGCATCATGAAATGTGAACTTATGTGACAATTTGATTTGATTCCATGTAATTATTTCTATATGATTTATAATTATCATAATCAGTGAATGTATACTAGTAAAATTTCGATACCATAGCAAAACGGTTGGAACTTTTTTGCTACTTTTTAAACTATATGAAAATGAAAATATTAAATTAATTGAGTTTATTATTTATGATGATAATAATCATAAGTAAATAACAAGTAAACAATAAGTTTATACAGCATGTAGCATTGAAATGTTAATAAATAAATATATTTTTGTTAAAATATCAAGTGAAAAATTTGTAATAAAATAAAGGACAAAGAGACACATACACATAGAAGAAGCGGCTGGTCTATTTGTTTGCATTTACACTCCAAGACTTAATGCACATTATTCTGAGGTGTTGCTTTGTCCCACATCTGTCGCTATGGTTAATTCACTGTCAGTCATTGCAGTTTCGGATTCAATTTCACATTCAAACACATTGCAGTGAAACAACAGCATGAAAAACAAAACTTTTCTGTGTTTTTACAACACAGCCCAGCTTTTACATTCACACACTCACACATTATATTCTCATAATGCATTATGTTTTGTTTATTTTAGCTTCTGTTATCAATGCAGTCGGTTAGCATCGAGCTTTCACAGAGACATCATCATCCTCTAACTAGCAGAACAAACTACCATTCTGAGATTCATGCTGACGGATAACAGCGACGAGTGTCATAAATCTCTCTCTCACACACACACACACACACGTCTGCGGTGCTACACACATCAGATGTCATGATGTCTGAAGAGATGCTCTCAGCACACTCGCGTTAACATCGGGTCATCATGGGGATTTATTCAGACGCCTCCCAGTCCATCCATTACCAGAACCAATGTACAACGCTTAATTATGTTCATCTATAATTTATATCATATCTCAATATTATTTAGTCAGGGACAGAAATATATGGAGATTTTTTTAGGACAGGCTATTTCACATGATTCATTTATGTCATTTCTCATGGTTGTATAAATATTTTAAATATTTGTCCAGAGGAGGGATTGAGCTGGATAATATGGGTTTTATTCTTCATATTTTCTTATTTGCATAAAAGGGTGAGTGATGCATCTTAAATAACAGTGAATGTCCACTTAGACCTTGTTTAATGCTATATCATTTTAATCAAGACTAGGGGTGTAACGATTCGCTCATGTGACGATTCGATACATATCACGACACTGAACTCACGATACAATATTATTGCGATACTCCAAAACATAAATATTTAAAATAATGTAGGACACTTTTACTGGTAACATCAGACATTTGCCATTATCAGGACACACTAATATTCTCCCATTGCATTATTATACATTATATTCAACATTATATATAGTAGTTTAATGTAGTACTGACACTAAAACTGGGAGCAGCAGCTCATTTGCATTTAAAGGAACAGACACAAAACGGTGCGTTTTTGCTCACCCTCAAAAAGTGACAATTTTAACATGCTATATAAAAATATCTGTGGGGTATTTTGAGCTCAAACTTCACACACACACTCTGGGGACATCAGAGACTTATTTTACATCTTGTGAAAAGGGCATTATACCACCCCTTTAACTACTATGTACAAACAGCTGTAATCACATCTATACTATAATTATGCTGTTGACTTTCACATACGTTAACTCATCCTTAAACCTAACCATACCACCTGTCCTTAACTTTACCTGTATCCAGCTCAATAACAGCTTTTTGTGAAACAACATGAACACAATTAGTACATTGCACCTCACAATTATTATGTTTAGGTGCATGGTAGTTAAAGAAACCTAATATGACCACATCTTCTATATGGCTACACATAATTATATGAACATTACATTCATCAAGCTTTCCAGAACTTTTGTGAGGAGCTCAATGCTAATGATTGACTTGTCTAGTGATGTTGCCTATGGATTTTTTACTGGATAAAGTGCACATCTGAGGTGATCGGGAGAGCTTCACTTCTGTGATATTGGAGTGCGAAATAAATGGACACGGTCTATTAGCTGAAGATAAATTGTTCTCTGCTGTAGAGAGAATATCCTGAGGTGCGGACAGCCATCCGAGACGCAGGCGAGCCTCAAACCCGTCCAGGGTCCTCCTTAGTCTCTTTCTTTTCAGGCACTGAATAATGACAGCGTTTCTGCTGGAAACTGCGGCTAGATCATTAGGCATTTTTCAACAGGAAATGATGGCTCACTAACTCACACTAACATTGAAGAAAATGTTTAGTCAAAATTAACTTTTTTTTTATGTGTATTATCTCAAGGACGATAGATTTTTAATCTAATACATGCAACTCAAACATGCCTGTGGAGAAATTTCTACAAAATGACAGTAATGTCCAGTGATTGGTGCTAAAAGCGTGGTCAGTTTTACCCGAAACAAATAAACGTGAATCTGGCAACGTTTTATTACAATGCTTGCATTAACTGAAACATCCATGCCATTTTAGCTGCTTCTACAAGTCTTTGAACTCTTTTATTGTGTCTTTTTTATTTTATTTTATTGTATTTTATTTGTTACCCAAGCGCTTTACATCACAAGTGCAGTGCTGACACAACATGTTGGTCTTCCTCAAGTCAAAATGTTTTCTGAAGTATTTAACCAAAGAAACAAAACCTTAAAGTCCCCCTGTAGTCAATAATTGAATCCCTTAAAACTCACCTTCGATCACCAAAATGACATATTAATATGTTTTTTCCTTGAAAAAGCCTTAAAATATCTTGAATGTAACTCGACACCCTTGCCTCATTTAGTATGCGCTGTTCTATGAATATGCAAATGAGCCCCGCCTCCACTCACTCACTCAGCTCAGAGATCCACTGGTTGACGATCACACGTTGATCTGATTGGTTACAAGGTAGTTTGTGACGTCAGAAACACCAGCGATTTCAAAGCGTGTTTTTGAGACTGTCTTTGGTTCACTGCAGTTTTAAGGAGGAAATACTCAGCAATGCTGTCGACTTATGAATTTACACATATTAAGCATATTAAAAACACCACATAGACACATAAACAACATTGAATTTTTTTTTTTTTTTTTTTTAGTAAACAAGAAACTTTTGTAGTATAAAAAAACTTTGATGTAAGGTGAAGTTGCAGCAAGGGTTCTTTAAGACTTTTCTGCATGTCCTGGGTTGTGCGCCACACACTAGCTGAGGGACACACTGCTGGGTTTACGGGACGGCTTACGGACCCTCATGCTGAGAGACACACTGACTTCTTCTCTAATCCAGGGTTATTTCAGTCTGAGGCGTGTGTGCTGAAAACACCAGACCCAGTCCTGTTCTCACAGCTGTGAAAGCTTTCCTGTGATGCAGGAGTATGAATGCAGACGCTTCTGGATACACACGCTCAACGTCATTGCGTTTCATAAAGCTACACTATTAGATGTTGCATTCTCAATGTCAATTCAAAAGGCACAGCTCACCTTGAAAACAAAAATAGGTACACTTTAGCATACTTTTAAAAAGAGAACTTATGGAAAAACGTACTTTAAAAGAATATACTTGAGTATGAACTGTGTTTGGAGACTTCCCAGCTATCAACTACAATTAAATGAATATGTATTAAATGCTCTTTGACCACTCTTCTCTCCTTTTGTCATTTCATAATTGTCTTTGAAATATGGTTAAAGTGTACAAACAAGCATTTATGGTAAACTAAAATATGAAAATGTGAAATATAAAACTTGTATTTATTTATATATATATTTGTAGTAAACATTTGTAATGAAGTTGCAATTTAGTACATATAAGATTATTAACTTAAATATAATAAAAAATAACACACAACAGTTAAAATTGGAATACAGTACTTTATATGTGCTTTAGTACAGTAGTCAAAACATACATTAGTGTACTTTAAATGCACGACAAACGCTTTTTTAAACAATGTACTTTAAAGAAAACTTAATTTGACATTATTACAAAGTGCACTTTTTAAAAGTATACTTAAGTGTGTTCAAGGAAGTGTCTCTTTAAGCACACGTAAGTTATTATATTATATTATATTATATTATATTAAAATATAATATATAATATATTATATTATATTATATTATATTATATTATATTATATTATATTATATTATATTATATTATATTATATTATATTATGTTATATTCTTATAAATATCACATGACATGTATGGCATTAAGTGTCTTCCTTGAACACACTTAAGTATACTTTTAAAAAGTGCACTTTGTAATAATGTCAAATTAAGTTTTCTTTAAAGTACATTGTTTAAAAAAGCGTTTGTCGTGCATTTAAAGTACACTAATTTATGTTTTGACTACTGTACTAAAGCACATATAAAGTACTGTATTCCAATTTTAACTGTTGTGTGTTATTTTTTATTATATTTAAGTTAATAATTTTATATGTACTAAATTGCAACTTCATTACAAATGTTTACTACAAATGTTTACTACAGTACATGTGATTGGCCAAACAAATGCTCCTGAAGTCACGTGACGGATAGAGAAGCCCAGGTGTGTTAGAACTTGGTTTTGTTCCGATATAAGCTCAATGTTCACACATGTGCTGCATCGGCCGCTCTCGAGCTCCTTTCTTTTCTCTCCGGCTGGCAGATGTGCATGGAAAATAATCATCCGTCCGTTTGATGGAAGCCATTTGTCTGGGATGATACGTCTGTGTCACGTCTCTTCGTGTGATAAGTGATATTTATAGCTGTTTCAGTGCTGGTGTTTGGCACGTGCATCACGAGCTTCTGTGCGTTTCACTCCACGCTGTTTGCTTTAATGACGCCTCTCTGGAAAGGTGCAAACTTTATGTGTCACTGGCAGCATTTGTTGTGCCGAACGCAGTGACAGACCACAACAATGGAAGAATAGCAGAGGAAATAAAAGACAGGGAAGATACGAGTCTGCCCGTCTAATTTCTACAAGTCCTCGATAGTCACATTACGCTGTGTGAGGATGGAAAGGACGCTCTTATCTTCTGGAAATCTCCAGAAAACAGATTTGGATGTTGTTTGAAGAACTCTCTTTTAGAAACAGACACAGAATCAGCTTGTAAATGTACTTTAAATGGAACTAACCCGTTAAACATGAAAGTATTGTGCAATCATAATACATTTCTCCTTTTGGCCATAAACGGTTCTTTAAAATTGAGTCAAGAACCCTAGAGTTTTATATAGACCCCCACTGAAGAGTGTAGTGTTGGTTAAAGCATTATTAAAGGGGTGGTATAATGCCCTTTTCACAAGATGTCAAATAAGTCTCTGATGTCCCCAGAGTGTGTATGTGAAGTTTTAGCTTAAAATACAGATATTTTTATATAGCATGTTAAAATTGTCACTTTTTGAGGGTGAGCAAAAACACACCGTTTAGTGTGTGTTCCTTTAAATGCAAATGAGCTGCTGCTCCCGGCACAGGGGGCGGAGCTTCAACAGCTTGTGCCCACTGAAAATGTCAAAAACTTTTAGCCTTTTATGTTCAATTGTAATGCAATTGTAATTGTAATGAAATGTAGACAACATTTCTGAATGGTTAGTTGATGAATTTAGATAGTTTATGTGTAGTTATCTTCTAGTCATTGATTAGCATATTCTGTCATGAAAATCTATAAATGGCGTTCCTGGGGGCGGGTTTATGCAAATTGTAGGGTTGGTGATGTCACTAACCCGGGAGGAATGTGGTGTAGTCTCTACCAGCCGTTTGTTGTAGTCCTTAAAAAGCGATTTCTTTAAAAGCAAATATCTCCCTTTGCTTTGAACTTTGAGCGTCGTAACTTTGCAGATGTTGTTTATGCTCAAACAGCAACATTACACACTAACTAAAGTTAGAAAAGTCAAATCATAATCAACCACCCCTTTAAGGAATTGGTCCTCCATTTCCAAGAGGACACAAGAACACAGAGTTTGCAGGATGAATAAGGGATAAATGAGTGACAGCGACGCATTATAAATTCAGCGGTAGATGTGCTTTAGTGGATTCTTCTGCTTATCCCATTAGCAAATGTTTAAAACAAGATCGATTGAAGCTCATTCTCGGCAAGCACTTACTGTAACTAATCCACACCCGTAAACCAAGGCACTTACTCATTAACTTTATACAGAAAGAATCTTTCTTTCTTCTCACCCTTGCTCTCCTCATCTGTCGTATACTCTTGGCATCTATAAACCTTGGCATTGTGTACTGTGAATATGGTTGAGTCTTATGACAAATTACTTGTGATGTTCTGCATTTGTTTATCCAGGTTTCTTTGGGTGAACGCGTCTGCTAAATGAAGAAATGTAATCTAAAAGTAATTAATTACAGAAGCAAAGGATAATTAGGCTTGTTTTAATGAGCATTAATCTACCAAAGCTGAAGGAGGTTTATGCTTGAAAACATCTTCTATTCCCTGAAAGCAGCTTCTTTTGCTTTTCAAGTACATTTATTTAGTTTTAAGCATAGCTATTTTAGGTATCTAAAGTGCAAGTTTTAAACTTGACTTGTATTGATATATAAAGCAGAAGGCCTCCTTTCATGCCGGAGCGAGATGTGCTGAGACTAACAGAGATGTTTCCCTGAGACGAGCAGATGTTGGCTGTCGGATGGCCAGATGTTGACCACAGCTCTGGGTCAGAAACTCAGACTGATGCCAGAGACGCCGCTGGTCCGAGGACACGCCACTGCTGTAACATCTTGCAGGAGAAGTGACTGGGATTTCAGAGCACTGTTGGGATCATTATTATGAGAACTGCTAAAATAAACTCTCATTGGTTGAAACCATACTAATTGAAGCTTATTTTTAGCCGTGAACCACCCAATTAAGTTTTGTGCTTGCAAACAAATTAAGAATTACACTCTTAAAAATTAAGATTGTTTATTGGCATTGATGGTTTCATGAAGAAATTTTAAAGACCTCCTGTGATGAAAATAAAGTCTATGTGGTGTTTTTAATATGCTTTAAGACAAAGCATGTGTAAATTCATAAGTCGACTCCATTGCTGAGTATTTCCTCCTTAAAACTGCAGTGAACCAAAGACAGTCTCAAAAACACGCTTTGAAATCGCTGGTGTTTCTGACGTCACAAACATGTGACCAATCCTGTCAACGTGCAGGGCTTTTCCTAATATTCTTATCATGCTCTGGGTGACAGTAAAAATCAGGTACATATAGCAATATAGCGGGTGAATTAAATATATGATGTATATTATGTTATGATGAACTGTCTTCACTCACTTTCTATGTTGTTCAAAGTGTTTCTGAGGATGTTGATTGTTAGAAGGCAGCTTTCTGACTCTGAGATGAGAACGGGAACATGGTTTGTGTGACATTAGCAACACATTATTAGCTGTTTGATAACGTAGTCAAGCCAAAGCTAATCATATTAATTACCGTTATGTGTCCGACGTTGTAGAGAGCGATACATAAAAAGCATTACCATTCGGATACATCGACTTGTAGACGACCCTGTATAATTCACTCTTCCTCTTCTTCTCCTGAATCAGTTTCTGCTTCAGACATATATGGCTGAATTAAAGCAGCGTTTACTATAGTAAAGTTGAGTGAGTGAGTGGAGGCAGGGCTAATTTGCATATTCATTGACCCGCGTATATTAAATTAAGTAAGGGTCTAGAGTTACATTAAAGCTATTTGAAGGCATGAAGAAATTGTTTTCACTGAGAATTTGTTTTTCAATATTTAATTTTAGTTATGAAAAATGTGTTTTAAGGGATAAAAGTATTGACTACGGGGGGACTTAAACATCCATGGAATATTCCATTCCACGAAAGGTTCTTTAGTGGGAAATGGTTGTTCATATTCAAATGTTTTTCACACTAAGAAAAAAAACAAAGCTGATCTCTCAAAGGTTCTTTGGGGAACAAAAATGGATTTCTGCATGTTATATAAAATCTGTTCTAGAAATGGTTGCCCATCAAAGTGCCCATCATGACAATACTTGTGCATGTTCATTACCACAAATTACTGTATTACCGAATACCAGCACACGTCTAATCTCTTGCAAACCTGCCTTGTCAGCATTTACCCAGATGTGAAGGCTGTCCGGGCGTCTGCTAACATCGAGGGCAGCATCACACGTATCGGCAAGCTCAGTGAAATTATTTCCGTACCAATGAATTCAGCTGAATTAAAGATACACTGTAATACCCGGTATTTATGCGTAGTATGTACTTGTATGTGTTGAATCTGTGCTTTGAGTTAGGATGCTGCCTCTGTGACACAGCTCACTGGGTTTTGGAACAGACTCGTTGTGTTTGCTTGAATGATCTTCATTATATGAGCATCGTGAAGACTGGCACACAGATCAAGAAATGGAGAGCAGTGGATGCTCAGAGCCTGAGCGTGAATGACAGCACCTCCAGACGTGAATGTGGGAGACCTGACATGCTGTGCTCTTTTGGGGAAACTGCTGATAATATCTGCTCTTATCACATGTCACGCGCTCCACCGGAGCCTTATTGTTTAGAGTCATGAGGTTCATCCGTCTCTGTTGCCCTATAGGAAGATACGGATCAGTCTCCGGGATAAGCCGTCTAAAGGGGCCGATTAGTTGAGGCCGTCATGTAGCTCATATGACTGAGCATTTAATCCTGATATGAGCATGTAGAAGTTATGTATTTTCTGTGACAGTAGCGGAATTACAAAAATACACCTCCCCAACTCATCTCAATCACAGCTCTTACGGGTGCTTGTAGAGGCATGTTACAGGTAAAAGTAGCTACTTTCTATAATAGGTCGATATAACTAAACGTCTCATCGTTCAACTGTTGGATTTAATATATTTGCCCATCATGGTTATACTATATGTTTGCCTCAGATAATCATGTAGTTGGCTTTAAAAATCAAACATACAGGTGAAAGAACAAGGTTTGAAATGCTAAACACTCTTTATTTGCCTTGAGAATATATATTTTTTACATTTAATAGACTTTATGTTACTCATCATTAAATTAACAAAAGTATTTGAGTTGTCAGTTGTTAGTTGAGTTAACTTAAAGTCCCCCTGTACTCATCTTTGATCACCAAAATGACATATTTAAACGTTTTTCCTTGTCTTCATGCCTTAAAATATCTTGAATGTAACTCGACACCCTTGCCTCATTTAGTATTCACGGTTCTATGAATATGCAAATGAGCCCCGCCTCCACTCACTCACTCAGCTCAGAGATCCACTGGTTGACGATCACACGTTGATCTGATTGGTTACAAGGTAGTTTGTGACGTCAGAAACACCAGCGATTTCAAAGCGTGTTTTTGAGACTGTCTTTGGTTCACTGCAGTTTTAAGGAGGAAATACTCAGCAATGGAGTCGACTTATGAATTTACACATGGTTTGTCTTAAAGCATATTAAACACACCACATAGACATATAAACTACATTAAAAACTGGATTTTCACCACAGGAGGACTTTAAAATGATTGTAATAGGTCTATTTTTTTAAGTTCCTCAACTTTTTGGACGCTGTTGTTTGGTGTTTCTCCTGCATGTCTCTCGTGAGTTTGAATGTGCTGATGAAGGCTAACCGCTTCACCATGAGATCTCTCAGACACAGACAGCACATGTCATCTATTAACGCTGCTCTGACATGTGCTCACGGCTACCTGTGCATTAATCACACGCCACCGTAAAACACGAAACAAAGCAACATAATGAGAAACACAAGTCAAGCGTTCACTGTTACTAACGATGTTTGAATGAGCTGTTCTGAGGCCACCAGTCACTTCGTTATATTTCCACTGTGACACATAAAAGCGTGTGTATATATTGTATTAGTCTTCTGTGTCTATTTATAGTTGTATATTTGTGGACTTCATCTCATTCCCAGTGAGAACTCACTCTATTCTCAACATTATATTCAAGCTTATTCTAACACACATCTGCATTTCAGCAGTTTTCAGCTGGGAAGGGAATTATGAATACTGATGGTCTTGATAATTTGACTATCATATATTGTGTGGGGTGATTTGGATGAGTGCAGACAGTCTACAACCATGGACATGATCAGTCAGCCTCTTTAAACCGTGTGCTAATTAATGTCCTGGGACATTTTATACGTTCAATTTGCAAACAATAATTTGATGATTGATCAATCAGATATATCACTCTATAATGTAGATATAATGTATAATGTACCTAACCATCTTTCAATATAAAACTATATAAAACACGTAACTGCACATTTGATGCACTTTTTTTTTCTTTCTTTTTTTCGGGTTGTCTATTTACACCAAATGCAAGTAGCCTGATTTGTTGGCAAAGGCTATTTACATTAACTCTGCACGCCATTGTCTGACGAAATGACAAAACAAACGTGATAACAGGAGCAGTGGTGTGGAAGGAGAGTGCCGGTGGCTTGTGATGTGACCAATCTGAGTCTGAATCCGCCTTTTTCCAAACTCATTCTTCTCTCTTTTCCCATCGCATATCAGCTGGGAGAGATGTTTATTTTAATTAAAACATTAAGAAAATATTTCATTTAATACAGGGAATAAAGTACCTAACGGGTATAGGGACAGTGACAAGTAATGTCCCAATAAGGCAGCATCCATCTATGATTTTATTAAATATAGTCATTGTATCAGTGTTCAGGTTCAGGGAAAAAGGAGGTGGGAACCGGTGAAGTTCAACGTACAATTTTGATCAAAAAATAAACAAACAAGAAAACGAAACTGCATACTGTACAATAACTGCAGCATAAACTAAAACAAAACAACAACAACATAAAGTCCAGGCCTGGTCCTCTCTCACCCTTCACTGTCATCACTCCTTCTTTTATCCTTCCGGAGCTCCTCCATGGGACTCGAGACCAGATCATTAGCGCTCGCTCCACCCTGCTTCTCGTCACAATCATATACACTAAATATGTGGTTATAGATGGCGCACCACTGTACTGTAATTAAAGTACTGTACATGAACATCAGCAATGCTAATGCTGGCTAGTGAACTACTGAATGCACCTTTAAAGTTGGCAAAAAGTGAAGCGCTCGTCTTTTATTCCCTATTGTGTCGTATATCCGAGTGAAACTGCTTCTAGAACAAGATCAAATGTGGGCGGGGCTTGATTGTGTCCGTGGGGAATTGATTGGATGGTTGTGGTTTGCTATTGGTGGATATCATGTGAGTGACAGGTTATAGCCCCGCCCTCGTCATCAGAGAAGAGAAGAGATGCTGCAAGAGGGAGGGGAAGTTATTCTGATTCAAGATTATGATTATGAACATTAATTTAAAACATTGATGATGTTCATGGATAAATAGACATAACAGACATTCTGTTGACAATATGTAACGTTTCACCAACATGTCAACTCACTCTCAGAGTATTA
This sequence comes from Abramis brama, assembly GCF_963993115.1. Taxonomy (NCBI): domain Eukaryota; kingdom Metazoa; phylum Chordata; class Actinopteri; order Cypriniformes; family Leuciscidae; genus Abramis; species Abramis brama. Next base: position 1,847,179 of record NC_139977.1, read on the forward strand.
GTAGACTGTCTGCTTAATATCTGCTAACTCTTTATTCTGATGCTCCCCAACAGACATTCTAGTGACTATAAGTAAATATGCAAGTATATGTCAACTTATTCTACTAACCCGATCCCTATCCTAACAGTCTACTAATACTGAACTAATACTCTAATGAGAGTTAGTTGACATGGAGGTGTAACGTTACTTATAGTCAACAGAAAGCCTAAAGGGGAGCGTCAAAATAAAGTATAACCGTATTTTTGATCAGAGTGGAAATCCATTTTCTATATAATGTTAACTTGACTTGACTGCTTCATTTCCACTTTAAGGATATGTCAAGACAATGTGCAGTGTGTCTCGAGTCTAAAAACAAGGTCTCAACAAACAGACAATTGTGTCTCCACCTTTCAACCTAATAAACATATTTATCTTTCTGATGTTGCATCTGTGTTTTCCTGAAATCCTGCACGCACTACACAGACAGAAGTACGTGTGAGACGTGTGTGTGTGATGCAGTGGCTGATGGGATCGCTCTCCGCTCACGGTCACGCTGGGAAATGTGTAACGTGCGCTCAGCTCAGCTCCACGATGTTCACAGCTTAGCTCATTGTGCTTGTTTTGCTGGAAAAACGCTTGGTTTTGCTTTGATAAACAAGTTGGTCGTCCCTCAGCTGTGTTTCAATGGCCGTATTGATTTATTCGAGTCTGCGTTAGGCATTATGAAACCTCCTCCCCGAGCCGAGCACTGTCACGTACGCTGTGTCATTGATCGTTTCGCGCACCACAGGGGGTCTTAAAACATATTAAGCGGCCCTTAGTTCAGATACAAGACGCTTACAGTCTGACAGCTCTGAATAAATGCAAATGCAGCATGCCTGAAGACATGAAACGCTCTCTTCCATTGGATGTACAGGGCCTTTCTTCTTCAATGTGAGATACTTGCATGGAGACATTCTCAGTTTTAGTACATACTCAAGGCTGTGTTAACATCTGTAGTCAGGTAATGAATATTAATGTGGACAGTTCATTAACAAACTGTCATAATTTGTGATTTGCCCTCAAGTGCCTCGTGAGAAGACGACGCACCTCAAGTCATGACTTATAGGAGACATTTTCTCAAGCTTTTGTTCAAAATGTTGTTGTTTTTCTGAAACTTACCCACATTCAAGAATGGATGAAACAAGAATACTTTTTTGTTGTTGTTTAAAAGCAGATGCTCTGTTCCTTCTTTTCACACATTGACTGTTTACATATTCATACAACCAAATATTCTTGGGGCCATGAAAGTTTTGTGAAAATGATAAAAAATTTCTGGTGCTGTTTGGAAACTTTTCCTTAGAAAATTCTGGTGGGGAAAGAGTTAAGATTGTTAACTACACTGCAAAATCATTAACATAATCATAATTATCTAAAGAATCATACACTTGTACATTTTAATTGTACTCCATACATTTTAATGTGGTAGAAACAATGAAACTGTAGCTTTTTAAAGGGGTGGTATAATGCCTTGCCTAAGTCTCTGATGTCCCCAGAGTGTGTGTGTGAAGTTTTAGCTCAAAATATCAAATAACACACTCCACAAAATACAAAGGACATCAAAAAGCGACAGATATTTTTTATAGCATGTTAAAATTGTCACTTTTTGAGGGTGAGCAAAAAACTTTTTTGTGTGTCCCTTTAAATGCAAATGAGCTGCTGCTCCCGGCACAGAGCTTCAAGCTTCAAGAGCTTGTGTGTGTGTTAGCAGCTCCGATTACCTCTCTCTCACACACACACACACACACACACACAAACTGAACATTTCAAACACTTTTAGCCTTTTATGTTGAAACCGGAGTCAGTCAATGATGGAGAGACTCAAGAAGTGACAACATGTAGAAGCAACAGGACATTTCTGAATGGTTAGTTGGTGAATTTATGTCGCTTATGTGTAGTTATCTTCTAGTCATTGATTAGCATATTCTGTCTTGATAATCTATAAATCGTGTTCCCGGGGGCGGGGTTTATGCAAATGTTAGGGTTGGTGATGTGATGTCACTAACCCGTGAAGAAGCTCATTGTAGTCTCTACCAGCCGTTTGTTGTTCGATTTCTGTAAAAGCAAATATCTCCCTTTGCTTTGAACTTTGAGCGTCGTAACTTTGCATAAGTTGTTTATGCTCAAACAGCAACATTACACACTAACTAAAGTTAGAAAAGTCAAATCATAATCAACTACCCCTTTAACTTTTAAGGTATTGAAGGTTTAAGTAAAATATCTTTTTAGAGTAATTGGTACTTTATGCAGAACCAGCGTCAGCTTGACTCATGATCATTTGACCGGGAGTTAAGACGGATTCATTCCTGAAAATAACAGGAATTACAGCACCTGTAGTGAGATCATGGAAAAGATCACGAGACAGTTTGAAATCTCATGACGCAATGGGTGGTGACGTGCAGAAATTGTCATTTGTCCTATTCAGTGTGTGTCATATTAATCGTTTTGTTCCGTCTGATCAAATAATTAGTCATCAAAAGCGCAGCTCATATTTATTGCAGTTCATTCGACGCACTGGATCTTAAAGGTTGAGCGTGTTGCGTTGTGGGATGCAGTCCGCTGAATGATACATAACAAAGTAATAAGATAATAAATAATAAAGTTATCGCGCAATTCTTCTGACAGGATAATTTTATTTATCTAAATATCTCAGCGGTCACTGATCGTCCGGGTCGCTCTCACTCACCATTATATGTTTGGTGTAAAACACTAAATCTCTCATGTTTCACCGCAGGACAGCAGATGTGAGTGAGTTTCTGTCGTCTTTGCAGGACTGATGTGAAGAGTGTGTGAACTAACATATTTGATCAACTGTGTGAAAGTGAATATAACAGGCACAATACCGCTCTAAACATGAGTATCTATTGGTTCAATATGCGTCACATGACTAAACTTACGTCATCGTTTTAAATACCTCCGGTTTGTCAGTCCACACTACAACACGAACACACCGTTCTCAAATGTATCCACTTTGGAGAGCGTTTTCAAAAAGCTTCGTTTTCAATACTAAAAACGCCGTCTCTGGACGGAAGACAAAACAGAGCGAAAAAGATGCGTTTTCAAACCAAAGCGTATTAGTGTGGACAAGGCCTGAGACGAATACAACAGGTCATCCATGTATGCCATTGCCATGTGTACAGCAAATGTTGGTACTGTACAGTTATGCATGGAGGGCCAAACACGCTCCTCTGTTCTCAGATCGTCCTCAGTCAGACGGGACGCTCTAAATGCAGTCAGGCATCGCAGGCATCAGTAATCGAGCTAATGCCGTAACGCATGAGGACAGCCACACAGACGAGCCTCCAGGCTCATTTAAACTTTATAAGACAACAGCGTGCCGTTCTCCCCATGCCTTCTGGATGAATTATGTGTTTGCTCGCCGGTGCACTTCTTTTAACCCTGGTTTCTTATGCATTATTGATGATCAACAGGGTCAGAATTTGCTTTTAGTGCTCCCTGATGACGGCTCCATCCGGGAAGTGCACTCATAATATCATAGCTGCCGGAGAATAGGCTGGAGCTTTCTGGACGACTTTCACCAAAGTAATGCATTTGTGAGTCTCTCTCTCTGGCTGTGTGTGTGTGTGTGTGTGAGAGAGAGACGTACAGAACAGAACGACAGGTGAATGTGTTTCGTCCATTAGAGATTCCCCGGTCACTCTTTCAGCGGGGTTTGTGATGAAGACGTTTCAGTCTCATGACACCTTCACGTCACGTCAGAATGATCCAATTTATGTGACAAACGTAAATGAAATGAAAGATGCTTTGATTTACCATGGGAAAGATGAATCATGCTGAAAGCAGATTATAAGTTTTTATTGTGCTTGTTGAGTGTAGAGTTTAGTTTAGATTGTAAATGGTTGATGAAGATTAGTGATAAAGCTTGTCGGAAAATGCAATTCAATAGGTCGTCGTCATATTTATTTATATAGCGCCTACGCTAGCAGCTTTAAACAGGAAAGTGTCAATGTTGTAAAATTCATCAAACAAATTCAGTTTCAGCTGTAAAGCAGCTCTACATACGACAATAGAGTCATATTCAGATCAGTTCAGATCAGTGTTGATTCAGTTCACTTCAATAACTTCATCAATTATGAAACAAATTCAGTTTGAACGGTAAAGCAGCTCTACAGCTGTCATATTCAGATCAGTTCAGTTCAGGGCTGATTCAGTTCACTTCAATAAACTGTCTAAAGTTCATCAATTATGAAGCAAGTTCAAATTCAGTTCAAATTTTGTTCTGATCTGATAGTGTCAGTGCGGATAAACTGATAATATTACTGAGTCTTACTTGTCTTTTAAACCACAACTGATCAAGCCAAAGGCGACAATGGCAGACTTGAGTGACTGAACGTTTCCCATCATTCTCTCTGGCAGTACAAGGACAAATACACTTATAAACAGTGTTGGCGAGTAACTAACTACAAGCAGAGACGCTACTAACTTACATTCTTCAGTAGCTTGAAAGTAGCTTAGTTGCATTGTCTGCTTATTAGATCACAAGCTGAAATTGTGCATTACCATCATCTATTGTTAAATCACACATATACAGTTCACAGATCGACGGATGATTAAAGACGTACAGGAGTGAGTTGATGTTTCAAAGACTTCAAGCACATACAGGTGAATAATAACCTTTTTAAACTGATTAATTATCCTGCTTTATTGCACTCTATATCACATGTCTATATCTGATTTAATTACAATGATAACCCACCATAGTTTAATATGTTCTGCCACAGTTTCGTAATGAACCGAAAATATAACCAAGGCTTGCATTTTCTGCATCTCACCTACAATGTTTGCTCACTCACTGTATTCGTGTTTTTACAGTGAGGTGGTTTTGTTGCGCATGAGTTTACACACCGCACAAGGAAGCTTGATTTCAACCTTAAATTGAATAAAAATAATAAAAAGAAAACAGTAAACAAGAACAAATAAACATATTACAAGCAGAAGTACAAATGAATACAATAAAATAAAAATAAAAATGAATTTTTTATTGTATAAATTAAATCCAAATTAATTATTCTCGCTATCTTTTGTTGTGTGATTAACATTAATGACGTACAGCATCAGGAATATTAGGCCACTGTCACTTTAAGAGCGAATGCACTGATCCAATATACTAGGCGCGTTTCCATTACAGATTTGCGCAAAACTTTTGCAATTTTTTTCTAAATGTCGACAAAAAACTATTGCGAAATGACGGTGTTTCCATTAACCGATGTTATGCGACTAAAACTTAATTTTTTCCTCTCGCAATAAGTAAAATCATTCCAAAAACCATGGCAATGGACGTTGGTAGGTTTATATATATCTCAGCCACTGCACTGGCCATTATTATTAATAGAAGGAGATGTATGTGTGTTTTCCAAGCATTAATGGTAAGGAACGACCCTTATTATACTGTGAGCGGCTCATATGAGGAGTTTCTGGGTGTTTCTCCCTCAGATCTGCTTCGAGGTCTTGATTGTGGCGTTTATTTGAGGTTTAGAGTCCAGTATTCCTGTAATTCTTTTGTCTTATATGAATTTAATAAAGAGCTCTGTCTCGTCTTCTGTCCAAACACACCTCATCATCTATGTCAGGTGACTGTAAATGTGCAAAAACTGTTTCTATTGCAGTTTTGCGAAATATTTATTTTTCGAATTTCATGAAAAGAACCCTCATGCGAGCGTAAAACCTTTTTTGCGATAAATGGGAGTTTTTGCGAAATTGACGTGTTTCCAATTTTTTCAATTATTTTATAGAATATTTTCAATTTTCAATTTCAAATTGCGCAATTTGAAGGGTAATGGAAACGCGGCTACTGATACACACGTGTTTTCTTCCTCAGCTGTTTCTGTTCTCTCGAGACCTCACCGGCTGTGTTGATGTGAATTCTCACCAAGACCGGCTTTTTGACGTGATATTGTGCGTTTCTGACCGTTTAAGCTCAATAATCTGTGAAAGCACTCAGTTTGGCATCCATGAGCTGTTTGAGAGACGGCTTTATGTGTGTGCGCTCTCAGAGTCTCTCAGAAATGAATGCTTTAAATCTCTTGAATGTTTAAATTGACAAGTTGTGCACATGATAAACTTCAGTGACGATGCAACACTGGCCAGGCGAGTGGAAGTCTGTCCTGAACCGCGACTGAACGTCTTGTATCGCAGCGTGCGGCTCGCTAGCACAGACGACGAGGTGATGTGATCACGTGTGCACTTTAAGAGAGAGAGAGAGAAGACGCAGTGGTGCTGAATCACTCTCGCTGAGTGTGACTAACCAAACCTTCAGCCTTGGCAGGAACTGGAAGACAGCAGTCGTTCTTTTGTTTCCGTCATCTTTCCGTCTGTCACACACGTTCAGGTCTGATTGGTCAAAGGCAGGTGGCGTTAAAATGGAGCCCAGCCAATCAACTCATATGTAATTAAATTAGCTCGCTCTTTGAAGCGGCTCTTAGCGGACTAAAACTGCCGGCCGTCTTGACTAAACACACACACACACACACACACTGAAACAATTAATGAGAGCGCTTCAGCGTTTGGCCGTTTGACTAAGACAGCTGTGGCTAATTTGTAGCGGGGACATTTTTGAGTAACAGCCAAAATTATGTTTTTTTATGAGGTTTTTTGTGCTCTACAAAATAATGATGTGGGCCAAAGAGAAGTAAATCATCTGTGACTGATGACAAATGCCTTGCCTTTGCTGAAAGCATTCATTTCAATAGCGTCCATTAGCTTTTCTTCATGTTCCTCTGGCTGGAGGTCTCTCTGCCCTGTGCTTTTCCACCGGGGAGTCTGAGACTCTTTTAGATGTTCGTAGCAGGTGTAATGCTCTCATGCTGATCTCTCATCACTTATTTACTGCCACATCTATAATGGATGGTGATTCGATTGAGAGAGAGGGATTTCACATTCTGCTGGCCCTCCATGAACCCGTAAGTAAGTGAACAATGCCTTTCGTCAAAGAGCCAATCGTGAACTATTACAGAAGTAACTTTTATAGGGACTTAAAAAAGTGTAAGATCTGTTCCTAGTTATCAAACTGCAACATCAGGACAGAGAAAGAGAAGACAAACTGATGCAGCTCGAGTCAGAAGTGTGTGGGACGAAAGCGGCCAGGAATCGATACGCTGAAGAATTGTTGTAGGCTTTTTTTAAGCAATTTTCACTCAGAAATTGTGACAAACAATTCAAAAGAAACGGCATGTAACACACGAAACATAGGCTGAAATAGTATTTCAGTTGTTGACAAGACGTGCTTTGATTCAGATAGATTTATTTAGTTCGATGTCCACCTTAAAGATAATCACCAAACTATTAATCACCTATTAAAAATATGGACAACACTTTAGATTAGGTTAGTTGTTTATTAGCATGCAGATTACTAGGATATTGGTTTATTAGTACTTATAAAGCACATATTAATGCCTTATTCTGCATGACCATATTCTACATCTCTAAACTTAACAACTACCTTACTAACTATTAATAAGCAGTAATTAGTAGTTTATTAAGGCAAAAATCATAGTTAATAGTGTGTTAAACTAAAGTTTGACCAAAGGATGATATTTATCATATCATGTCATAATATATATATATATATATACATATATACATATACATATACATATACATATATATACACACACACACATATATATATATATAATTTTTTTTACTGTATTTTTAAAAGGAACATTTTAATGACAGTATATTTATTGGACAAAAATATTTTATTAGAAGTTAGACATTGTTTAGTATGGAAGCTTGTTTCCCCCACAGAATGAAAAATAAAGGTAATTGCGACTTTTTATCTCACAATTGGCGTGATATAAAGTCGCAATTGCGAGAAATAAACTCCACATTCTGACTTTTTATTTCTCAGAATTGCATGTTTATATCTTGCAATTCTGACTTTATAACACGCAATTGGGAGAAAAAAAAGTCATAATTATCTTTTAAAATGCGGAAACAATCTTCCATAGTTTAGACATTGTGATTATTGTGAGTAAGTTTTATCTTAGGTATTATGAAACACGTTACTCTAGCTAAAGAACTTCAGTATCGGGACCTTTAGCCCGAGTGTGAGGTAAACGAACCTCACCGCCTCATACAATACCACTTTTAAACACAACAAACCACTTTTACAGTACGACTTATTTCCCCACTGTGTTCTTCTTTAGCAGTGAAAACTGTTGTGCTGATGCAGGTCTGAATCTGGCTCTCAACTCTTCTCATAAAGACGGAGAGAGAGTGTGTGTGTGTGTCCCCTGATGTCCTCTCACACAGATGTGAACTCTGTGTGACGGTCCCTGTGATGCCGCGCTTCAGCCGGAAGTGCACCGGACCGCACCAGTGTCTGAACACACATCGAGCTCCTGTCAGAGCGCTAGGTTGAAATATTCATCAGCAATACTTCACGGACATAAACGTAAGCCTGAATGACGAACAAAAGTCTGTGCTGCATTTGAGAAAGACAGCATTTCCAACACATCTCCAGTTATACATTCAGCGGTGGAAGTGCCATTTTGATTCGTTTTTGTATACTATCATACACGGAGAAAACAAAAACGGTCCCACTTTATATTAAATGGCTTTAAGTACTATGTACTTACATCGAAAAATAAGTACAATGTACTTATTGTGTCCAGGTTGTATTGTAAAACACTTGTGCTGCTATTGAGGTGTGATACAGGTAAGGTTAGGGACAGGTGTGTGTGGTATGGGTCGGTTTAACGGGGGGTTAAGGTGTAAGGGAAGGTCAACAGTGTAATTGCAAATGTAATTACATAAATTAATTACAGCTGTAATTACATGTAGGTATTTTCAAAATAAAAGTACAATGTAAAAACATGTATGTACACAATAAGTCCATTATATCAAATTATTAATTTCAATGTAAGTACATAGTAGTTAAATCCACTTAATATAAAGTGGGACCAAAAAATCTTAAGACCATCCTTAATATATTTTCTATATACAAAAGCCATTACTGAACTCTTTCCACACCAGCATTATTATTTTTTAAGTTGCCAGAGTGCGTTCCCGAACACCAGCATCCGAACGCTGGAGTGATGATTTTGTTCTCTTGAACACATCGGATGGAAACGCTGCTTTATTTGCAAATGTTTTGTGCGATGTTCCAAGTCAAATTCGCAACTTTTCGCATATTGATATGGCGATTGAATACAATAGAATCCAAATATTAATGCCACGATTTTAATATTCATAAATAAGGATTCGTACACATTTGTACGTGTGTAAAGTAGTTTATACGTAAATAATTGACGCTTTTACTGTCATACGTCAGTATTGGAGGTTTCAGTGTCTGTGCATTCGCGAGTGGTAAAATCACACTTTACATATGAATACACATGAATACTCATGAGATCACACTGGGACAGCAGCGGTAATTCATCAAATGATGGCTGGTGTTTTCCAGGTGTTTGAGGACAGAGCGTGTCTTTCTCCAGGTTTTGAAGCAGTGGATAGACGACCGAGGCTTGTGGTTGGTTTGCTCGCCTTTGGGAAATACATGTGCCTTTAAATTATAGCAAGGCAATTTGAGTATGTGTTCAGCAGTTCCCATGAGCCACTGAATGGCCCACTTCTAGGACACATCTCACATTCCCAGTTTATAATACTGTCAGCTTAAAAAATAAAACAGCCTCTTAGTTGTGGCTGAGGGACAATTCATTAAACGTCTTGAATTTACTACAACTATTGAGCAAAACCACACAAGCTTTGACTAAAAAACATGTTCCTCACTCCACAGCGCTCACATCCTGGGAATAACGGGTACATTTTATTCCGAATAAAACATTTTAAAAGATAATTGCGACTTTTTATCTCACAATTGCAGGTTTACATCGTGCAATCCTGACTTTATTTCTCAGAATTGAGTGATATAAAGTCGCAATTCCATGTTATAAAGTCACACTTGCGAGTTATAAAGTCAGAATTGTGAGATATAAACTCACAAATGCGACTTTATATCATGCAATGAAAATCATACGTGAAAATGAAATGACAGAATGAGAGTGATTGTGTTACACTGAGATTGTGCTTTAGTTTGTCTTTATTTAGTGATTCTAACAGTCCAGCTGACTTCAGACTGTGGAGAAACAGTTGTTTGTTATTTTGATGAAAGCATGACCAATATTATATTATAATATTTGTGTTTTAAACAAACAGTTGTATACATCCGAACCCCTAGAGTCGCTATGGAATACTTGCACTGTCGTAAATACAACAGCGTCGTCTGATATCCCTCAGGACTACGTGATAATACACCTCACAACACCTGAGTTCAGCTGGCAAACTAGTTCGTGAGGCAAGCTAGGCAATAAAACATAACGCAAAAAACACGTAAGAGAAACGAGTGTTTGTTGTCTGTTAACAGCTCTGATAATCGAAAGCTGGCTAGACATATGTGGAAATTATTGGACTGGTCTAATTATCAGCAATAAATGAATGAACAGCATATAAAAAACCATACTACAAGCAAGCGCAACAACATACAACATAGAATGCAAACAAGTTTACAAATAAGAGATTTATTTACTGGCCACTTCATGCGTTTTCTCAGATCGGATAGCTATCAGATTTATCAAAACGATTCCATCTACACCTGGTCACATAAATGTGTTTTTGCGAAACGGATTTAAATCCGATCTTCAATTCTCGCGCTATATGCAGATTTAATGGAGTGCACGTCACCGAAAGCAACAGATATGAGCTGCATTTTATTGATCATCAGCTAAAATTTCAAAATCAAAGACCGCAATAAGAGAGAGCAGTAACAGCCCTGGTAAGATCATTTCATTTCTTTACTTTTAATGATGATGATTGTGTGTTAAGCGTCTGCGACTTACTTTCACTTTGATTTGCGATAGTTTGCACGTTCTCTTGATGACTATGCTCAGCTTCATCTGCGGTGATGTGTGTTCCAGGAGCGTCGTCATATCTGGCTATAACATATAGCCTATAACACGCTCTCACACGGTTTTATTTTTAGCATTTTTGGGAGGAGTACAATTTACATGTGGTTTCAACAACCAGATGCATTTACACTTGTCCAGTTTCGTCTGGAGTGCGTCTCAGACCTCCTCCTGAAGTGGTTTGAGCGATCGGATTCAAATCCGTCTTTAATGCGTTTCGGAGGGCATTTACACCTGGTCTCTTCACGATCGGATAGCTATCCCATCTGAGAAAACGCATGAAGTGGCCAGGTGTAAACACCCCCATGACAAAAACATACGCACGAAAGCCGAAAACAAACGCTGGTTGGCATCTCACATCCAAATTTGAGGAAGTGGTGGGGGAAGTGACGTATGCCGTAAAGCAGTCGAATTTTGTAGTTCTTTTTGTGCTCTGGTTACTACCCGAACCCCGAAGTTACATAGTGCCAGTAAAAGCGATACAGACCCCGTCAGGCTATGGCAGACGTGTCATTCAACCTATTGTAAGTCGATGTACCATCACAAGGGTCTTGGAAATATATTATGAAGGTTGAAAAGTTTCACAGTGTGCCTTTAAATATGTAATATGTGGATTTTTAATTGAATCGACGCACTAGCAATCACTGCCATAGATGATCTGCGGTTATTGATCGCTTTTGTTAACAGACTGTTTTGTCACAGTTATGAATATGCAGCTACTGTCATAAACTCAAGTGAGCAGAATAATTAAATAAATAAATAAACATTAAAGCTGCTCTAAGTGATGTTGGATGACGTCACTTCTTGTTGACGTTCAAAGTATTGTCAAACAAAACGGAGGCTAGCTAGACCCTCCCTCCTCCTCATCCCGTCCCCCCTCCCTCCTCCCTCCTCCCTCCTCCCTCCTCCCTCCTCCTCATCCCGTCTCCCCCTTCCTCATCCCGTCTCCTCTCCCTCCCTCCCCCTCCCTCCCCCTCCCTCCCCCCTCCTCATCTCGTCTCCTCTCCCTCCCTCCCCCTCCCTCCTCCTCCCTCCTCCTCATCCTGTCCCCCCATCCCCCCCCGGTGGTTAAAGTGGTGTCAGAATGTCAATCTGTCAATCATGACCGAAGCAAGACGCATGCTCTTCTTTTCATACACTTACAGTCAAATACCGCCTGGCTTTAGTAGGGTTCTCAGCAAACTTTTAGACATGATGTGTATCTAGAGCAGATTGGTGGGCGTGTCCTTGGACGATAACATGCCCAGTGCATTATGGGTGTTGAAGTTAACATTTATTTTATTTTTTCTCTAGTCAGGTAGAACAATCAGACACAATTTCCCTATAACGGATAATTCCAAAAGGCAACTATCGGTGCAGATTAATCTGTAAAATCGATGCATCGGTTGACCTCTAACGTTTGTCGTTATCAACCAGAATTTTAAGTACATTGTTATTTGCATTTTTGCTTACGTCGTCCACCTCTACCAGAATATGTCTAAATCCTTAATTCAATATTGCATGAGTAGTGTGTGTCAGTGTGTGCCTCGTCGAACCAGGTTGCTGCATGAATATTTTCTATGGTCATAAGATCAGACACAGAAACAAACTTTGGGCCAGTTTCGAGTTTGCTGATGTGTGTAAGAAGAAGTGCAGTGCTGTTTATTTCTGTCTGAGAACACAGCTGCTCTCCGGACTTGTTTACAGAACAACATGTTTCACGCGGCGTGACCCATCACACACACACACACACACACACACACACACATGCAAAACCACAAGTGCTGATTGCAGTATTCATATATTGAAAATCAATGATATTCTCACTTCTGTCCAGAGATGAGCCATCCCTCGATATTCTGTCTCTGCTGGTTATTTATTTACAGTTATATTAATAGGACATTCTTCTGCTCTCACTCGCTGGATATTTTTAGTAACGGTGCAGGACTGGACACGCGATCACTAGAGGAATTCTGTAACATAATTATTGCAGGAGCACAAAGAATAATGAGAAAAGATATGCCAGGGATCACCGTGCCCATGAACCGCTGTCCGCTGTTATTAATTATCGGGAGTTCTCTCTTAAGCGCTTGGGGAAATGTCATTTACTGTGCAATCCAGCCCAGAGACTGAACAACAGTAATGTGCACAGGCAGTGTGTGGAGCGCTCGACAAAACAATGTCCCTCATTAACATATGCGAAAATAATGACTTTAATAGCAGCAATGCTGATGCCGGCTTTTACTCTCGCTCTAAACGCATCAGCAACATCAACGTTTCTTTTCCTTCTCCATGAGGACGCCTTTGCTCTTCCCAGACCCATCGAGCGGAGCGCGACTACATGCAAATGAGCAGCGAAGCGATGCGGCGACTACCAATGAGTGCCGGAAGTGATCCAGGAGTGTGTCTCGTACAGCGCTGTAACTCGTGCTTCACTGTCACAGTACGATCATCGTTGAAGAATCCACTAGCTCGTCACGACTGTTTCCCGAAACCGTATTGTCGCAAACTGGTCGTTCAACCACGTTGGTTGATGATGTCACACATGTGTTGGAGTAATAACTACTTATAATTAATCTGTTTGAGATTGAATTAATGCGAGATGTTTTTCTATAAATCACAGACTGGCTATTTCTCATTTTTCTCTGTTATTTTGCTTTATTTCCAGATTCAATCATAGACTCGTTCTTACACACTAGAGCTCGTTCACACACACACTCTTCAAAAACTACACTTTAAATCTCTTGACGAACTAAAAGACGTAAATGACATTTGCATGTATTGTAAATTAAAGACACAGGTTGCACTGAATGTCAGCTTGATTATTTTGCTCCAGATCAGGATTTATTGAGTCCACATGTCATGCAAACTAGATCTGTCGTTACACGCACAACTTTGAGATGCTGTTTGCAAATGTTTGTTGGAACGATGGTTTCGGGAAACACCGACTCGTTGAACTATGATGATAACAACAGAACGTGCGATCACAGCTGGCTAACGCTGCTTTCGGGAAACACACCCCAGATTATTATTAGCAGTTTCATCTCCTCTTTTGATCAGAAACACTACCAACTTAACTCGTGGATATGGAAAATGAAAATATGCTTGACTGTATTTTTGACATGTTGGCGAGATTAACTTTTTATATTTTATATTAGAATAATTCATCAGGTATACACTCTCTCCAAATGTTACGCTTTATTGTGCACAAAACAATAAGCACCAGCCAATGATAGTGATTTTAAACTGAAGAAAGCTGATCACGAATATATTTGCTGAGGGCCAATAGCAAAACAGAACCTCGAAATACATTTGCATTAACCCGCGCTCGCTCTGTCTCTCACAATGCGTTTTCAATCAATTCCTATGGAAGCTGTTTTGTGTATTGACAGTAGCACATACCGTACTTTCTTACTTACAGTACTTACTTTCTCGAGCAATAACACGTCAACTTATTCTACCAACCCGAACCCTATCTAACGGTCTACTAATACTCTAATGAGAGTTAGTTGACATGTACTGTAGTTGCAGAATTACTTATTAGTATAATGTCTACAGTGGACCATTGAAATAAAGTCACCATTAATTATAGTAGCTTGTGTTACACTGAATAAATCCTGTCGCTGTTTGTTCTTGAGTGTCAGTGGATTAATTTGACCTCTAAACTTTCACTGAACACAGCAGTAGTAAATATATTAGCTTTATTAATTAAATCAGTCACTGAAATAAGAGGCATTGATCATTTGCACAAACATGACGCCGTGTGACACTTGTGTTTTTATAAAATAACCGATCTATACAAAATCATTTGGTTGATTTCCTTTTGCATAGCTTGATAATGATAAATGACTCACACTGACATGATTAATAGTCAGCAAATCGCTATTCAGTCTGACTATAGTGATGATCTTTTCTTTGCCACAGAGTAATATGAATATTGTGTAAAGGAAAGGCCTCGCCGTGTCCAGGTCCGAGGTGTGTGTTCGTGTGCTTCGGGACGTGTGTTTGGCCTGGATCGGTTGCTTTGGTCTGGATTGGAGAGCTAGTTCTGCTGTTCGATAGAAGAGCCGCTGCGTCAGCGCTGTTGCAGATCAACTGATAGAGAGTGACCAGCCAGTTTACAAGGACACATAAATAACCACCAGCAAATGTGGACAGACGCCGCTGAGGGAATTATTAGCACACACTGCGACTACAACAATAAAACATTCTTATTAGCATTCTTAAATCAAGATACATTTACATGAGAAGCAGAATTACTTACGACAAATGTCAAACCAAAAATTATTCAGACACCAGATATAATTTTTGATATAGTTTTGACACTATAATAAATTTATGTAAGTGAGGAGAGCAAAATAAAACAAACTGTGACATATTATACCCAATAATTCTTCATACAGCGACTACCAGTAAAATGTATAATAATTTGGTACCAAAATGATTCCGACACTTTGAGCTGATCATGTTTTGCTGAAGTGTTTTTTCTTTAATTGCTAATGTGACCTTTTTTACACCACAGATTGAATAAAATGAAGCATTGCTTGGTGATTGCTTGGTCTATTATCTTTATAATTTTATTTTTAAAAAGTACATGTACTGTGTTAGATTAAACTGAGAAGGGTCACAGCACTTGCATACTGTTGTCCTATTGTTAGTCTCACTGCTTCTATTGCTCTCATTTGTCGCTTTGGATAAAAGCGTCTGCTAAATGAATAAATGTAAATGTAATTGGTTGAGCTAAACTGGTATTATCTAATTGTGTAGTTAAATTTAACAGCTGACAGATATTCAACATAATTCATGTGTGAGACAGTCTAACAGAAGGACGGACAAAACCAGTCAAATATCAACTGAGTTCTGCTCATATTTTATCACCATTTTCTAAACTATAGCGAATAAACTGTGATAATGTGAGAAATGTTGAAGGTGTCTGAATAAATTTTGGTTTGACTATATATATATATGGCTTCTCAAGTAAATGTATCTTGGTTTAAGAATATGTTTGTACTTGGAAACAAGAAAAAAAAAATTGCATTACAGTGTAAGAACTATAGTAATATGCAGCGTATAGTTTGTGCTTGTGCACATATACAGTAATAAAAACCAGGCCATTTTAATTTGTGCTTCAATAAAATAGAAGTGAGGCAAACAACATATATGGATGTTTCTTCAACTATGGCCCTGTTGTGTCCCTGGGGTTGATTTTTATTAAAATATATATTTTACTTTTTGTCAGTCGTGGCTCGTCTGTAAGGGTGGAAAGAGCCGCAACAAAATCTTCATCCAGAACATAGACCTATATATATATATATATATAAGCTGAATTAATAATACACTATAAATGTGTTCAGCATTCTGCAACACATATTTCTCGTATTTTCAAGTCGTAAAGTGAGCAGGATATATTAAAATGTATAACGTATGGCTTCTACTACGCGGTGCAGACAGTGCCTGTGACTTACACTTATTATCTTACATAAACCTCGCTTCAGTTGTGTGTATGTTTATCACAGTTATGTTCAGTTAGTTTCTGTTTTCATGGACTTTTAGTTTGTTATTTTCAGTCACATGTTCCTTTGTTCAGTTTCCCGCCACTCTTTTGTTGTCATGGTTACTCATTTAATCAGCACAGGTGCTTATCATTATTTCATTATTTGGCTTGTCCTTAAATTCTTCCTTTTCTTCTGTCTGATGTCACGTTTGTGTTTTCTGCCAACGCTTGAACCTTTTTCCTGTGGATTATTATTAAAGCATCGTGTGGAACTTTATCCATCCGTTTGTGCAAACACCTGTGTCAGTATTAGTTTGCTTCAGGTAACTAGTGTGCATGTCTGTTCTTCCTTTGTGAAGTAGCGTATAAAGCGTATAGTTTAAACGTGCTCATGAAAATGGTATCGTTCTGTTTTGTTTGGTTTATGTTTGTTATGTGAACTCCTTTTGTCACTGGAATTCCTCCACAACTTGTAACATTTTAAAACAACTTCCAGAGGCAATAAATACTACATTAAAGGGAACCTATTATGGCCCTTTTTACAATATGTAATAAAAGTCTCAGGTGGTCCCAGAATGTGTGTGTGAAGTTTGAGCTCAAAATACGCCACAGATCAGTTATTATACCATGTTGTAAATGTCCTTTTTTGAGTGGAAGGAAAAACTTGCTGTTTTTGTGCTTGTATCTTTAAATGCAAATGAGCTGCTGCTCCGCCCCCTTTCCAGAAGAGGGCGGAGCCTGTACAGCTCGTGCCTCGGACACTCTGACGAAAACTAAAACATCTGTTTGGTTTTGATTATAATCTCACGCTCACGTGACATTGCAGTTCTTCATCATCATGAAAGTTTATTATCTGCATGTGTTTTAAAGCCATATCAGTGTGAACTTCTGATATATGGTTTTCTGAGCGCACACACTCCCGAATCACGCGCACAGAAAGCTGGATGTCAGACGGAGCGTGAGTATTAAACTAAGTTCTCTTTCACGTCTTATTGAGCTTAAACTGTTAAAAACACACAAAGTTCACATAAACACAGTCGGTTATGTCTGTGAATGTAAACAGCAGGGAAAGAAATCGCATGTGTGTATTATATCTGTGTATTAAAGTGACAGCAGCGTAATATACAGAACCTACTGCTATATATGCTGTTAATATGAGTCAAACAACTAAAGAAAAGCAGAAAATCACTCACTGCTCTTGCCTGAATAACTTTAGTAGCTTTAATAAGAATACATTTCTTACTTGAACGCTGCTGTTAAACGCTCTGGCGAGGAGATGAACGGGCGGACTGTGTTCAGATCACTGAGGGCGGGGCCTATGCTAATAGGGCGGAGTCAGTCAGCAATGGTGGGCGGGGCCTAAGCATATGTGACTTCACAAATGCTAGAATCTGCAAACGGCTTGTTCTGAGACACTCCTTATGATTTATGGGGATTAAAAAAGAGTGTGTGGATTTGTATCATTATAGGGTGTTTGTGTACACACACTGCCAACACATTTATGTTCAAACACCATGTAAATGAGAGTTTAATGTGTAGGCTAATTAAAGCCTGTCAATCAACATTAGAGCGCCACCCTCAGGCTGAATAACACAAGCACTGCCAAAAGTGTTCAGCGATTACAATATAAAGCGTATCAAATGTTTATCATAAACTGGCAGTGAGACCCAGAATCTGCCCAACTTAACTGTCCAGTCAGGAGCCGCTACTGCTTTTTATATGAAGATCACATTAAAACTCTGGGAAGTTGTTTACCTTCATGCCTTCATCATTTATATTTTATTATATTCTCACTGCTTTTATGTATAGATTTTACAGCTTCACCCTCGTCCCAGAAATATTTCAGAAGTATTTTTCCATCAAGCTTGTTTCTTACCTTACTGGCAAATTGTTAGTTCCCTTTCAAGGGAACTCGCGTTGCGTCGAGTTTGACGCTATGGGAACGCTTTGCGTGATGACGTCTTGAAGCACATGTAAAATCAGTCCAATGGTGTAGCGGGACGTCAGAGGCGGGTGACGTCACGTACCAGGAAGCTATAAAAGCCGGCCTGAAGCAGGAAACAACAGCTTTCTGAGTCTTCAGTAGCGCTCTGTGTTGAAATCTGTCTGTCTTATTTGGTGTTGTCTGATATATATATATTATTCAGTATGGCGAGCAAGCAGCAGTTTAGAGTGTGTGTCCATCCCTGCCCGCGTTATTTAACGGGAGGTGACACACACACTCTTTGTGTTGTTTGTTTGGGAGAGGAGCATGCCCAGTCAGCACTCGAGGGTGGTGACTGTGAGCATTGCTGTGCGCTTCCTTTGCGTACGCTCCGATCCCGCTTGGCTCGGTTCAATCCCGACCACGTTCCCCAGGGCTTTGGTCCCGCCGCTGCCGAGGCACGGCGTCGATCTCAGACCTGGGGTTCGCAGATGGATCTATCAGTGGATGTTGAGACGGGCTCTGCCTTATCTCAGCCTCCTTCTGATAGATCCAGTGCCTCTCATCAGGGTGTGGAAGCACGCGCTGCGGTTACTTCCCCCCCGATAGAGGCACCAGTACTGCAACTATCCAGCTCTGAGGAGTTGGATGTTGTAAGTATTGATGCTGAGTCTGAGGATTCGCCACCTCAGTCTCATGCTTTTGAAGAACTGCTCGATGTGATCACGAGAGCAGTTGACAGATTGTCTATTGAGTGGCCAGAGGATAGGCAGGACGTTCGTTCAAAAAGCAAACTCGACGAACGCTTCCTGCCATCTCGTGCTCAGCCCCAGCGTAGGAGCCTGCCGTTTTTCCCCGATCTCCACACCGAGGTGTCGAGATCGTGGGGGAGACCAGTCTCTCACAGAGTGTACACACCACACACCTCTCTATATTCATCTATTTCTCAATATAAAGAGCATGGTTATGGGGGGATGCCGAAGGTGGAAGAGACGCTCGCGGGCTATCTCTCTCCAGCAACGGCATCTTCCCTGAAGGCTCCTACACTTCCCTCAAAGCCAGTAAAATTAACATCTTCCCTGATCAATAAATCGTATGCAGCCGCTGGTCAAGCTGCAGCGTGTCTGCATACGATGTCTATTTTACAAGCCTATCAGGCAGAATTATTGGGGGATTTAGAGGAGGGCGGGGGAATCGGTCCCGACACTGTGGCTGAACTGCGCAGAGCCACGGATGTTTCTCTCAGAGCCACCAAGGAGACCGCTAAATCTATCGGGCGGTCTATGGCAGCCCTGGTGGCCACTGAGAGGCATCTGTGGCTCAACCTGAGCGATATTAAGGACAAAGAAAAACATGTTCTGTTAGACGCTCCGGTTTCCACTGCCGGGTTATTTGGGGATGCAGTAAATATTGCGGTTGCAAAATCACAAGAAGCCGCTAAACAAGCAGCTGCTCTCCAAAAGCTTCTCCCCCGCCGTTCTTTCTATGAGGCTGCTGAGCGGGAGCAGCCTCACTCCTCTAAAAAGGGTGCTGAGCATCGTGCCACTCAGAAGCAGAGCGTGTCCTCCCGTGCTCCCCCACAAAAATCTCGGGGACACGGAGGGCGCGCTCAAACCCAGCAGTCTTCGAGGGGTAGAACGGATCTGCGGACCGTTATTACCGCCAAGAAGGCTGCTGGGAAGAAATCCTGACGTCCGAGGGCTCAGGATTAATGAGGGTAGTCCCCCCCGAAGCAGAGCGGTTAACACCTCTTTTTACGGTGCCCGTCTCTCTTCGGTACCCTCAGGGGACCGTTCTGCCAACCCTGCCGCCATCGGTGTTACAGGGCGCAGCGGTCTCCGGCGAGCACATATCTCAAGGACCACCCGGAAACGTAGTGGCCTCGGGATGCCCGCCCCCTCCGAGGAGGGTGTTAGAGCAGTCTGTTCGGTCGCTCCCTGCCGGTGCGCCGTTACAGGGCGTCGAATTGACTGCTCAACAACAACAAAATCCAGAAACCAGTCTCGAGAGGCTGGTACCTCTAGTAGAATCTTTGACAGCGTGGAAGCTACTGTCAAATGTTTCTCGTTGGGTCCTGCAGACCGTGGAAAAAGGGTATCTGATTCAGTTCGGGAAACGCCCACCTCGGTTTATGGGGGTTCTGCCCACTGTGGTGGCCCCCGAGCAGGTTCTGGTTATGGAACAGGAAGTATTCACTCTGTTAGAGAAAGGGGCCATAGAATATGTACCTCCCTCCGACAGGGAAACCGGGTTTTACAGCCGGTACTTCATAGTTCCAAAAAAGGACGGGGGATTGCGTCCCATTTTGGATCTTCGAGTTCTGAACGAGTCAGTCATGCAGCTCAAGTTCAAAATGTTGACATTGAGACAGATCGTGCCACAGATCAGGTCCGAGGACTGGTTTGTCACGATAGATCTCAAGGACGCATATTTCCATGTTTCCATCCGTCCTTGTCATTGGAAGTTCCTGAGGTTTGCTTTCGGGGGCAAAGCATACCAATATCGTGTTCTTCCATTCGGCCTAGCTTTATCACCCCGCACTTTCACCAAATGCATGGATGCAGCTCTGGCGCCTCTGCGCCTTCAGGGGATTCGCATCTTGAACTACATCGACGATTGGTTGATTTTAGCTCAGTCGCATCAGTTGGCGGTTCAACATCGAGATGTTGTTCTCGCCCACATGAAAGAGCTGGGGTTACGGCTGAACGCCAAGAAGAGTGTGCTTTCTCCACTCCAGAGAACCACTTTCCTAGGCGTGGTTTGGGACTCAGTGTCGATGCAGGCGCGCCTGTCACCGCCACGTATAGAGTCCATCCTTGCAGCTGTGAAAAGTGTAAAGCTAGGCCAGCTACTCACTGTCAAACAGTTCCAGAGACTGTTGGGTCTCATGGCAGCAGCTTCCAACGTGATACCTTTTGGACTGCTGCACATGAGGCCCCTGCAGTGGTGGCTCAGGACCAGGGGGTTTTCCCCGAGGGGCAACCCATTTCGCACAATCAAGGTCACGCGGCGATGCCTACGTGCCTTGGTTATGTGGAAGAAACCTTGGTTCCTGTCCCAGGGCCCAGTGTTGGGAGCTTCTTGTCGTCGCAGACTGCTAACGACGGATGCTTCCCTCACGGGTTGGGGAGCGATCCTGGAGGGTCGCTCAGCTCAAGGTCTGTGGGAAGACCATCATCGTTCCTGGCATATCAATCGCCTAGAGATGTTAGCTGTCTTCCGGGCTCTGAGGAGCTTTATCACAGATCTCAGGGGACACCATGTGTTAGTACACACGGACAACACGTCGGTAGTCGCCTATATCAACCACCAAGGGGGTTTGCGCTCGCGCCCGTTATCCAACTTGGCACGCCATATCCTCTTGTGGTCCCAGGGGAAGTTACTGTCACTCAGGGCAGCTTACATCCCCGGGGTCCAGAATATAGGAGCAGACACTCTGTCGAGGCAGGGGCCGAGGCCCGGGGAATGGAGGCTCCACCCCGAGGTGGTGGAGCTGATATGGAGGGAGTACGGCCAAGCACAAGTGGATTTGTTTGCGTCTCGAGAGACGTCTCACTGTCCACTTTGGTTCTCCCTCACGCATCCAGCTCCTCTGGGACTGGATGCTATGGTTCAGACGTGGCCGAGGCTACGTCTGTACGCCTTTCCCCCAGTTGCTCTGCTCCCGGGAGTTCTGGAGAGAGTTCGCAGGGACCGGGTTTGCCTGCTTCTAATAGCCCCGCGTTGGCCGGGCAGAGTATGGTTTCCCGATCTGGTCTCCCTCCTCGACGGGCATCCTCTGGAGTTACCCGTCAGGAGAGACCTTCTGTCCCAGGCAGGGGGCTCAATATTTCACCCCCGCCCAGAACTGTGGAACCTGTGGGCTTGGCCTCTGAGGGGGCCCAGCTCATAGAGTCAGGTCTCTCAACTGAGGTTGTTGAGACCATTCTACAGTCCAGAGCTCCCTCCACGAGGAAACTTTATGCCCTGAAGTGGAGAGTATTCACTTCTTGGTGTAGTGACCGTCGGTTGGACCCAGTCCACTGCCCAATTGGTACAGTGCTGGAGTTCCTGCAGGACCGGTTCACTGCAGGTCTGACCCCGTCCACTTTAAAGGTCTATGTGGCGGCCATAGGTGCTTACCACATTCCTTTGGGTGGAATGTCTGTGGGGAAGGACCCTCTGGTATCTCGTTTCCTTCGTGGCACTTGGAGGCTGAGGCCTGCAGTCCGCTCTAGGGTGCCGCCATGGGACTTGTCCATTGCTCTACAAGGCCTGTCCCTGGCCCCCTTTGAGCCCATTGAGGAGGTTTCGGAAAAGTTTCTGACTTTGAAAGCTATTTTCCTTCTTGCCATTTCTTCTCTTAAGAGAATTGGGGATATTCAAGCATTGTCGGTTGCTCCGTCCTGCTTAGAGTTTGCTCCGGGTATGGTGAAAGCTTTTCTCCATCCCAGACCGGGTTATGTCCCCAAGGTCCCCACTAATGTGGCCAGACCTATTATTCTGCAGGCCTTCTGTCCTCCTCCCTTCCAGAATGCGGACCAGGAGGCTAATAATTTGCTTTGCCCAGTTCGGGCGTTAGACGCCTACGTCCACAGAGCTGCCCTGTGGCGCAGAAGTGATCAGTTGTTTGTTTGCTTTGGCTCCCCTAACAAGGGAGGGCCGGTGTCTAAGCAAAGAATGAGCAAGTGGGTGGTCGAGGCTATCTCACTTGCTTATGAGGCGGCTGGGCAGCCTTCTCCTTTGGCTGTCCGGTCGCACTCTACAAGGAGTATGGCGGCCTCTAAGGCCCTTATTTCAGGAGTTTCACTACAGGATGTCTGTGATGCGGCAGGCTGGTCCTCACCGCACACTTTCGTCAGGTTTTACTCTTTGGATCTAGACTCTGCTCCTGGGTCTCGTGTTTTGTCATCCTAGTGCTGCTCTTCATGATTTCACACAGGACAGACATTTGTAGCTATGGAGGCGTTGGTATAGACGTTCCCATAGCGTCAAACTCGACGCAACGCGAGTTCCCTTGAAAGGGAACGCTCCGGTTACGACTGTAACCTCGGTTCCCTGAAGAGGGAACGAGCGTTGCGTCACCTTGCCATATCTCCTTCATGCCTGTCAGCACGACTTCAGACTTTACTAAGCTGTTGTTTCCTGCTTCAGGCCGGCTTTTATAGCTTCCTGGTACGTGACGTCACCCGCCTCTGACGTCCCGCTACACCATTGGACTGATTTTACATGTGCTTCAAGACGTCATCACGCAAAGCGTTCCCATAGCGTCAAACTCGACGCAACGCTCGTTCCCTCTTCAGGGAACCGAGGTTACAGTCGTAACCGGAGCGTTCTTGTTCTTGTTTTAAGAGGGAACAAATCAATATATTTGTGATATTGATGTTTGAAGACAAACTTCACTGAAAGCAAAACTACAAGCTCCAGGAAAAAGCCTCTCTGATGAAGAACACGTGAAGCTCCTGTGAACTGGGAAATGTTGTAGCTTGACAAATAGACCGGTCACCACAGCTTTGTACAACAACTAGTCTTTCCCTACGCTAACTTCTCATCTCAGCGTGTGTTTTGTTGATTCATTCCTCTACACCTGCTGGTGTAAACTGCCCTACACACACACACACACACACGTACGCCACTAACAGATGGAGCGGGAGTCTGGCGATCAATAAACTGTTATCAGGCCACCCAGTGAGTCCAGCGCTGGCTTTGTGCTCGTGTGTTTACATCTCAAATCTTTACAACACTCAACCTGTCAAACACACACACACACACACGGTCCTTGAGTTGTAGCTCATCACTCTTTCTCTCTGTGTTTCACTTTGACTTTTGACCTTGCTTCTCTTTGGAAGTCATATTTTCTGCGAGACGTTTAGCGGAGCAGGAGTGTGAGACGTGTGATCGATGTCGGCTTTTACCTTCTGCTGTTCGCTTCATGTTCAAGATCTCGCTGTTCTCCGATCACTGAGGAACTTCACGCATCAGTTCTAGAGAAAATCAGATTATTCATGAGCTTTATGTAATGAAAACAACAAAAACACAGACATTATAAATCTGTCTGTTAAAGAGCTTGTGAAATAGCCAATGGATGACCACCTACTGTAACATCTCATGACCGTTTGCTTTGGAGAATTGCTGATGAATTTATAAGTGCATGGAACAATCTTATGTGTGTGTCTTTGTCCAGTTGGATTGTGTACGGCTTCATTGGGTTTATAGGTGGAGCTTCATGCTTACTGTTTCATACAAATCTCTCCTTTCATATGAATCAAGCTGATGAGGAACGCCTGTGACCGTGTGGCTTCACCTCATTATTACGGCAAGTTGTGATGTTTCTTTACCAAGAGTGACAGCTGTATTTAAATATGAGAGTCGACCCCTGAACTGAGTTACTGCCAAACTTCTGTCGTAAACCACAAACATGTATGACAACAGTTTCACCTGTTTGATGAAACCAAAATGTTTTAGAGACGTTTTATCAACTGGCAATTATTAGGAAACTTTGTTACTTCTTAAAATCCCCTCATTTACTGAACATTGCCTCAAAATTACCACAATAAATACAGTGAAAAGCGTGTTTTATTTATGACTGATGTGATGTGAACTTATTCAGATGTGAACAGTGTCAGTTTATAAAAAAAAGTGATATTTTTATCTCATATTTTCCACCCAGGCTCACTGGAAAAAGGTTTCCGCAAAATGATTTGGCTTCGGGAAACACACACCTGGTAGTGTTCACAAAAGCAAACATGAGACACACACATTTGCTGAAGCAACCATGACATTTCAGCTTGTTATTTGAGAAGGATAGTGTCATGTGACCAGGATATCAGAACCACAACCGCAAATGTCATTCATCATTCGGGCGTCTTTCTGAACAGATATTTATTGATGTTTGTAAGTCTATTGGAGTAAGAAAATACTATTTATTTCAATGCCATTTCTTTGCAATTGTTTATGTAAATTACTAGCAATTTCTTAGTAAAAATAGCTTGAATGATAACACTAAGGGGCAAATTCACTAAACAACCACATGCTATTGCAAATCAAGCAGCTGTGTCTGTGACTGACTTATTCACACACAAATTAAAACACAGAAATAGCACTGTACCTTGAGTATTCAAATCAAGTCACTGTCATTCATTTCCATGCAAACATGCCCTTATGTAAATTAGACTCATTACAGACTGTTATTTATGCATAAAACTGAACGTTATTTGTCTAAGTAACTGAGCATTTATGTGAAAGGGATGTTTGTGTGCACTTTCCAGCGATCATGACGACATTAAAGCATCAGATGATGGAGAAGCGCGCCATGATCATTCATTTCAAAGAGATTATTCAGATGTTCGTGCGCCAGCACAGATTTTCGGGCACGTCTGCACCGCTGCCTGATCTGCATATTTCAATTAGTGAATCAGGTGCTGAACGGTCGCAAATAATTGTGCATGCAAATAATTACTTAACTTTACTAAGCAATCAGACGCATATTTCCCTGTGCTGTCTCTCTCAGGTCCCATGAAAGCAAAATTCTCATGAATAAAAAGATAATTGATAATTAAGGTGACTAGATGACCCCCTGAATGGTTTAAAGCCAATATTTGCTTACAATTTGTTTACACTCCAAAACGAGGCTTTTGTAGAAATGTAAGCGTTTTGGTTTCCCACAGAACAGTTCTTTAGTTCACCCAAAAAAATAAATTCTGTCATCATTTGCTCACCCTCAAGTTGTTCCAAACCTGTAAGAATTTCTTTCTTGTGCTAAAAATAAAAGATGATATTTTGAAGAATGAATGTCTGTAACCAAATAGTTGCTGGTCCCCATTGACTTCCATTTTCTTTTCTTCATACTATAGTAGTCAGTTGAGCCCATCAAGTGTTTGGTTTTGGTTGGCAACATTCTTCAAAATATCATCTTTCATGTTCAGCAGAAGAAAGAAACTCATACAGGTTTGGAACGATTAAGGGTGAGTAAAGGATTATTTTTGGGTGAACAGTCCCTTTAAAAAACCTTTTTCCACAATCATGGAACCATCAATGCCAATGGAGAATCTCTATTTTTAACCCTCTGGTGCTCTTCTGTCATCTTTGACCGAAAATGTAATGTTTTTTTAATTTATTTTTACTTAAACTTGGTAAAGGTTTTGGCACTTGCTATGTGAACACAAAATTAAAATCGTGTACATGATTTGAAATGGTTAAATGATCCTGAAAAAAATAGTCACACTTGTGATCCTCACGGTCAACTTTTGTTTCTTCAGCCAAACAAGCCAAACTTTTTGAGATATCAACCTCAAATTTGGAACACAACTTGTATGTGTTTATGGCTTTGATTTTCTCACCGTTTTAGAGTAAAAGGTGATTTTGAACATTTATATTTCATATAAAAATTAAAAATAGTATTTTTGTGCATTTTTCATAACAATACACGTTTCTTTTTTTAAGGTCACTTTTTAAAACTTTTCTTACTTCAGTAATAATCTGCCAAGTGTCGTCTTTGAAAAGAGATCAAAACTTCAGTCTGTCGCTCTAAAGCATTCAAGATTCACGATAGTTTAAGTTGAAAATTTAATTTCCAGATCTATGCTCAACAAGTGTATAAATGGATTATAAATACAGCGCAAATGGAATTTAGTATAAAAAATCCCCTAAAAATACTAAATATTACATGAAAAAAACATTATCAAACTAAAATATAGTACATTAATTTCATTGACATCAAACAAACAAACAAAACAAAGCAAAAAACATTTAGGTTAAGAGTGTACCTCATTTACATTTGTGCATTTATCCAAAGCGACTTGCATTTCATTTCAAGGTACACATTTACATTCTTATCAGTTCTTGCTTTCCCCTGGGAATCGAACCCATGACCTTGGCGTTGCAAGCGCCAGCGCTCTACTGTTTGAGCTACAGGAAAGCCACCTCACAGTGAATTCATGCAAAATGTGAGAAACTTGAAGCGGACTTCTTCTCTGGTGGAAGTTTTGGCCCTGGAGGTTGCAGTGGTGGTCTGTGGGTAATGTCAGAGCGGACGCTGTTCATATGATGTGAGCTTTCAAGGATTACACCACTGTTGCTCTTTTCTGCGTGACTCCCTTTGAAAGGAATCAATTAGTCACATTAACCTGATGACAAAGGGATGAGATCCATGGGCATCTCCAGCAGACAAACAATACTTCCAAACATTCCCTTTGTGACTCCGCAGGGGATTTGTTTGAAATGTTCATCCAGGCCTGGAGTGATTGCTGAGTTGGACAAGCAATGGTTTGCAGCTTCTTAACAGTCCCAAGAATGGCCGTGATAAACAAACGCATTAGCGGCTTGGCAGAGTTCGAGAGCTTTCGCTGGGCCTTTTAAGACTCATGTTTCACCATTGTCTCGCTGCCCACTTTGAATGGATTACAAATCAACTCTTTAGCTTCTTAAGTAAATCACAGCGGAGTGCGGTTGGGAATTGTCAGAGAGCACATGCCACGATTGCAAAGAGGATGACATCTCTGCAGAATTACTAAGAGTGCTGTGAAAGGAGCATTTGTGTTCTGGGCCAGCAGAGAAAGAGTTTAGAAAGACAAGAGATGGCCGGACAGCAGGCGTCCGAAGAAGAGCAGATAATTTCCACAGAAGCAGAGCTCAGCTATAAGCGCCTAATCTTCAATGCTCAGGGAATACAAATGATCTGGTAATCATCTGCAACCTTGACACGGAGGAGGAAGGTCACAGTGTTGCTGTTGCTTTATGAAGGTGCAGTATATAATTTGTAAGCCAGGCGACATGGGCTCCTGAGGGGCTGCACATATTTATTTTGCCCTGTTGATCAGATTTTATTATATCTAGCCAGGCAAACATCACTATTACTGCTAGTCATACTCAACCAAAGAGCATTAAAGGCCTGAAGTGCCTTGGATCGCGCAGCTTTGTTTGATGCGTTGACGTAATTTCCCCGGAAACAGGAAGCTAAGGCGGGACATATTGATTGGCTCCTCCCCCTTTTCAAATAGCCAATAGCGTTTAGTTTACCTGTGTTTACAATGGTCATTTGTTAATGACACAAGTTATTGATGTTTGCAGAGCAATATTTGTCCACAGAGATAAAAATGAGTTATTTGTGTCAGTTACAGCACTTTAGATCTAGCATTCTTCCTGCTTTAAATCAGACACTGAGCGCAGTAAGATACATTTATTTGATTTGATTATGTATTTATTTGATCGATTATTTTATTTGAATTAAGGTGTGAAAGAGAGAGATTAAGTGTGTGTGTGTGAATCACCTGCGTCTGTGCAGTATCTCTCTACAAATAGTAAAGCTGTGAGATAATTACTTCAAAAACAGCGATGTTGCTGAGTTATACAGTATAATGTAGTGAAGCTATTTTTTTTTTTTTTTTTATCAAAGTCGCAAGGCAGTGTTGAAAACTAATTTCTGTGATCCTGAATGTTTCTGTGTGTGTGTGCAACTACCTGCGCATTAAACGGTTTTAATGCACACCGTCCAGACAATCGGAATTGAGTATTCAGACAACTAAAATAAATTTCAAACATTATTAAAGACAAGTAAACAGTCAATAATTAAGTAAGAACAAGTAAACAAACTTGCAATAACACAAATATATACACATAAATACAAATGAACAAAGTTCAGGAAAAGAAATTGAAATCAAGTGTAATCAAATGTAAAATAACACTGCATAGCATTGACACAGTCTTTTTATAGATACATTTTATAGAAAATATAGATTAATCCTTATTAAAGTTATTAAGTCAAGAGCAGTGAGTGATTTTCTCTTTGTCTTTTGTGTGATTAACATTAATGACAGACGGCATCAGGAATATTAAGCTGCTGTCTCTTTAATAGCGAATGCACAGATCCAATACACTGATACACTTTATCTTCTTCCTCAGCTGTTTACCTTCACGTAAGACCAAATTGATTGTGTTTGAGGATATTCCATCATAATTTTGTGTGTATTTGTCCATTAAAGCACAAGAAGCAGCGAAGGAGAACTCAATTCTGTATTTGTGCACTACTGTGTTCTGTTTTGCGTCTTGGGTTTGAATGGTTTACAGTTCACATTAAAATGCTCAGACAGGAATCGATATGCATGTGTGTCTTATCGAATCTACGGATCTTGGAAATGTGGAACCGGCTCTAAAATGGGACCAGTTCTCGATGCCCAACCCTAAACGCAGTATGGTTATTTTTGCTGGAAAAGTGTTGTTATATGACATAATCATGTAGTAACGTCCATGATAAATGAGTTATGCTGCGGTCTACACTGAAAGTTCTCCTCTGTACACTGTTTAGTTGAATGCTTTGGTGCTGCATAATCTCTAGCAGTGCCTCATGGTGAGCACCGTCATACGGCCAGCTTTAACTGTGTGTGGTGAACAGAGCGGCCAGCGGCGGTCCGGGTTTGATGCCACTCCAGCGGTCTCAGTCAGCGGTCCAGAATTAATTGGGAATCATTTCCTACCTACCAGCTGTCGCCCGAAGAAAGTACTAAAACTGGCATGGATGATGCACAGGCTGAGACTCGGGCGCGTGACCCCAGCAGGAGTTTTCCCCGACTGCGTTCCTGCGGCTCTGGAAAGAGTGATCCAGACTCCTGCAGCTTTCCCAGCGCCGACTCAGGGAATCCACAGGGAGTGGGGTTTTAGACTTGGCTGGAGAAACTTTAACATATTCTCTGGGATAGTGTGGACCGCAGTGCGTCCAAAATGCTTTACAAACATTCTGTTCCGTCGCTGTTGTACCATGCTCATAGCAGAGCGTATATAAACTCATTTTACTTTCATAATGTGAGATCAAAACAGAAAAAAAGATCAATCTGTGATTGACTGAATGGTGAAAATTGTCTTTGTATGACAGGTGGATGAAGAATAAAGAGGGATTGGTAACACTTTACAATAACATTCATTAGATAACATTAGTTAATGTATGAACTAACAATCAGCAATACATTTGTTACAGTATTTATTAATCTTTGTTAATGTTAGTTAATACAAATATAGCTTTTCATTGTTTATTCATGTTAGTTCACAGTGCATTAACTAATGTTAACAAAAACAACCTTTGATTTTAATAATGTATTAGTAAATGTTGAAATTAATATGAACTAAGATTAATAAATGCAGAAGAAGTATTGTTCATTCTTAGTTCATATTAACTAAGGTAGCTAACAGCTTGACGGTGTCAGAAAAGAAATGCTGATGAATTGCACAAAACGATGTTGATTTTAACGTTGAGCGTTCTCTCTCTCCAGATGAGGGTCCGTGCAGGAGGACGTACTGTGGCCGGGGTCGGGAGTGTGTGGTCAGGAATGTGACGGGCCGGGTCGAGTGTGTGTGCCAGGCAAGGTGCCACACTTCGTTTGTTCCCGTGTGTGGCTCGGATGGACGGTTTTATGAGAACCACTGCGAGCTGTACCGCACCGCTTGCCTGCAGCGGAGGAGGATCTACGTGGTGCACAGCAAAGACTGCTTCTTCAGAGGTGAGCGGCACGATCCTCACTGTAGTGCTGGAGATACACCGGGCCAATGCTCATGTATGATCAATACTGGAGATACACCGGTCCAATGCTCATGTATGATCAATAACAGTCTGTTTACATGGCGGTCAATTCCTCTGCTATTTTTCAGTGGATCATTTTAAAAGAGATGTTCAAATTTAGCTTTATCAACAGCATCTGTGATTTACCTACATTTATGGGAAAATTGAACTGTTGAAACCACACATGCGTTAAAATCTTATTCTCTGGGTGGTCTTATAATGTGTTAAGATTCAATTTTATACTTGGATATTTAATCCTAAAGTGCCCCAGTTATGCTTTTTCAGAGATTCCTTTTCATTTATGTGGGCAATCTGACCAATCAGAGCAGAGTAGACCAATCACAACAGATTGGGCTATCTGACCAATCAGAGCAGAGTAGACCAATCACAACAGACTGGGCTATCTGACCAATCAGAGCAGAGTAGACCAATCACAACAGACTGGGCTATCTGACCAATCAGAGCAGAGTAGACCAATCACAACAGACTGGGCTGTTGTCTAGGAATCTTTAAAATAGCATAATAGGGGCACTTTAAATATATACATGGTATACACAGAAAAAGTCATAAAACATGCATCATAGCTCAAGCTGCGAGGTTCGCGTCCATAAATAATGCAGATATGCGTATGAACATGCCCTGCTGAAAAATCCAGAATAAGGTATGTTTTGCATGCTGGGACCAGCATGGGGAGCGGGAATGCTGGTGGAGCTGCTATCCAGCTCAGTTTCGCTTGAGAATGGCCAGACCAGCACTATACCAGCTCAGACCAGCACTAGACCAGCTCAGACCAGCACTAGACCAGCTCAGACCAGCACTATACCAGCTCAGACCAGCACTATACCAGCTCAGACCAGCACTAGACCAGCTCAGACCAGCACTAGACCAGCTCAGACCAGCACTAGACCAGCTCAAACCAGCATTATACCAGCTCAAACCAGCACTAGACCAGCTCAGACCAGCACTAGACCAGCTCAGACCAGCACTGTACCAGCTCAGACCAGCACTATACCAGCTCAGACCAGCACTGTACCAGCTCAGACCAGCACTAGACCAGCTCAGACCAGCACTAGACCAGCTCAGACCAGCACTGTACCAGCTCAGACCAGCACTAGACCAGCTCAGACCAGCACTAGACCAGCTCAGACCAGCACTGTACCAGCTCAGACCAGCACTGTACCAGCTCAGACCAGCTCAGACCAGCACTAGACCAGCTCAGACCAGCACTATACCAGATCAGACCAGCACTAGACCAGCTCAGACCAGCACTAGACCAGCTCAGACCAGCACTAGACCAGCTCAGACCAGCACTATACCAGCTCAGACCAGCACTAGACCAGGTCAAACCAGCACTATACCAGCTCAGACCAGCACTAGACCAGCTCAGACCAGCACTGTACCAGCTCAGACCAGCACTAGACCAGCTCAGACCAGCACTAGACCAGCTCAGACCAGCACTATACCAGCTCAGACCAGCACTATACCAGCTCAGACCAGCACTGTACCAGCTCAGACCAGCACTAGACCAGCTCAGACCAGCACTAGACCAGCTCAGACCAGCACTATACCAGATCAGACCAGCACTAGACCAGCTCAGACCAGCACTAGACCAGCTCAGACCAGCACTAGACCAGCTCAGACCAGCACTATACCAGCTCAGACCAGCACTAGACCAGGTCAAACCAGCACTATACCAGCTCAGACCAGCACTAGACCAGCTCAGACCAGCACTATACCAGCTCAAACCAGCACTATACCAGCTCAAACCAGCACTATACCAGCTCAGACCAGCACTATACCAGCTCAAACCAGCACTATACCAGCTCAGACCAGCACTATACCAGCTCAGACCAGCACTATACCAGCTCAGACCAGCACTAGACCAGCTCAAACCAGCACTATACCAGCTCAGACCAGCACTATACCAGCTCAAACCAGCACTAGACCAGCTCAGACCAGCACTAGACCAGCTCAGACCAGCACTAGACCAGCTCAGACCAGCACTATACCAGCTCAAACCAGCACTAGACCAGCTCAGACCAGCACTAGACCAGCTCAGACCAGCACTAGACCAGCTCAGACCAGCACTAGACCAGCTCAAACCAGCACTATACCAGCTCAGACCAGCACTAGACCAGCTCAGACCAGCACTAGACCAGCTCAGACCAGCACTAGACCAGCTCAGACCAGCACTAGACCAGCTCAGACCAGCACTAGACCAGCTCAAACCAGCACTAGACCAGCTCAGACCAGCACTAGACCAGCTCAGACCAGCACTAGACCAGCTCAGACCAGCACTAGACCAGCTCAGACCAGCACTATACCAGCTCAGACCAGCACTATACCAGCTCAAACCAGCACTAGACCAGCTCAGACCAGCACTAGACCAGCTCAGACCAGCACTATACCAGCTCAGACCAGCACTAGACCAGCTCAGACCAGCACTAGACCAGCTCAGACCAGCACTATACCAGCTCAGACCAGCACTAGACCAGCTCAGACAGCACTAGACCAGCACTAGACCAGCTCAGACCAGCTCAGACCAGCACTAGACCAGCTCAGACCAGCAGAAACCAGGAGTTCATGCTGGTTTCTGCTTGGCTATTCAGCAGGGCAACTGGAGGATTTCAAAGCAAAAACATCTAATCCAGCATGACTTGTTTTCTGCGAATCTTGACTGTCATGTGATCATCTCCAGACTGCACATAAGATGTGACATGTATTCATAAGCTGTAGTTTGTGATCTGTTGTGGCACTGTGAGGGGAATATTCCTCGTCATAAGACGGTCAAGGTTTATGGTCTCTAAATAAATGAAGGTCATTCTAAAGCACTTGACAATGTTCCACCTCATAAATAATAATAAAGCACTGTGCCTTTGTGCACAGCTGAGACGTGCGGTCTGATGAGATCCAGCAGTTTGAGCTGTAAAGTATTTCACATCAAGAAGGGAAAGAATAACCTCAACAAACAGCACAAGGAGATGCAGCTTTAATCCAATTTACTGAGGCCAGGGAGAACAGGAGACGCTCACGTAAGCAACGTCACTTTGAATGTCACGGTGGACTCGCGAATTAATTCCAGCATGTGTAACCTGAAGGAAAGAGACTTAGGTGTGTGTGTGTGTGTGTGTGGATGAGTTTACACTTTATGCCATGTGTCAGGGGTTCTGCTGCATGGGTTTAGGGTGATTTGTAATCCTGAAGGGTTTTAGAAGAACTTTATGGAATGATATCTTTAGTTTTCTGTTTTAATTGTTATATTTTGAAGCTATAACATGACTGTGGATTGCAAAATGATTGTGAATGAGCTGTGAAATGATTGTGAGTTGCAGCTTGTGAAGGAAGTTTGATGAGAAATGTTTGAGTTTATATGCAGATCTCTGGCCTTTGATTGCAGACGTTAATATCTTGGGAAATCTGAGCTAGAGGTTTTCTGGGGTCTTAAAATCTGTACCCGACCCGAATTACTTCTTACCCGGACCCGACATACATACATTAATTTTCAAACAAGAAACCCGATGAAATGAGACCCGAGTCCAACAGCATCTTTTTCACACCCAGCTAGACCTGAATGTAAACAGCAGAGATGTCGACTAAGACCAAACTCAAACACCACAGCAGGTGTAGATGTTAAAGTAGGCCTTATCTGTAGATGAGATTCATTCTCAGCGTTTGGTCATTTACACACAGAAGCGCGCATTGACAGAGAAGAAGGGCTATAGTAACGCTGTCATAGGATAATTTAAAATGTATTTGTTTTAAATGATAAAGTATTGTTAAACACCTGGAACGAATAGTGGAAAGTTGTCGTATTTTAACATAATTCAGGTATTCTCAGGTCCATTCAGTAAAAGCACATCATTTAAAAATTACCGAAACCCGAGGCTACTAATATCAGACTATCAGAGGGTCTTCGGATCCGAGTGGACCCATGAAGACCTCTAACCTGAGCACGGTTTGGGATATTGTTGAGATCTTTCCAGAAACCCTAGAGACATGGGGTCTTATAAGGAGAAACATCTGAGATTCTCCATTTGCTCATTTGGACATTGCTTGCTCATACCTGTAGCTGTCTTGGAGACACAGTTAAACTTTATTTCCAGAGTCCACATTAGACATTCTACTAACAATAAGTAACTTTACTACATGTTAACTTACTCTCAAGAATTTGTAACTACATGTCAACTAATGTCAACCCGCATTTACACCGCAGGTCTTGATGCCCAATTCCGATTTGTTTGCTATATCCTTTTTTTTTCTTTTTTTTTTGACGACCAGCTTACATCTTCTTTAAAAGTGACCCATGCACGATATCTATGAAAGCTTAATTGTTTCAGCCATAAACTAAAAAACTAAAAAAGGTAACTGCAAAGTTTTATCTCACAGTTGCGATTTATATAGTCAGAATTGTGTGATATAAAGTCGCAATTGTGAGATAAAAAGTCGCAATTATCTTTTAAAATGTTTTATTCTGTGATGGAAACAAGCTTCCATAGATATCTGCATTCACACTATACACTAGGCCAAACAACCCAAGGTAGACGTGCTGACCCGGAAAAGCTTAGGCCGGAAAAGATTTGCAATGGACACAAACAAAATGATAATACAAGCTTTTGCTTTCCGCATCAGGACCACAAAACATTAGGTTGAGCCTCGTCCTTGATTGGGTCATTGAAAGAGTCATGTGATCACAGTTGGCTTCCACCTGAGTCGATGTCATTCGCCACGTCGCATCTTCAATGACGGATGAATCGCATTGACAGGAATATCCGAACTGTCCGCTTACGTGGCAGACGCCAATGCACGTATCCGATTTATTTCCACATGTGAATGAGGCCTGAAACCGATCTGAGAATATCAGAATCCACGTGCTTTTTTCCTGCTTTCCCGTTCGTGCGTCGTATCCGATCTGTGCCACATGAGAGGAAAACATTGGAATTGGGTCCCTTAAACCATGTAATATAAAAGGCTTTTAAAGTAAGCTGACAAGTAGTTGCAAAGTTAATTATAGTTAGTAAAATGACTAAAATTAACAATCGTAAAGTGTAACTGGACAGACAATAAAGATATTAAAGAGATCTAATTTTTGGTTTCTTCTTTCCTGAGGAAACTGCTGCTGTTTAGTTAGTTGGGGATTGTCGGCTATGAAGCGCCAGGTCTCGACCGCACTGCAGTCTGACGTCACTTCACCATGATCATTAGAGTCATTTGAGCCGTACAGCCAACAACAGCAAACAGACAAACCGAAGAAAGCACAGAAACACTGACCAAACAAATACATATGATACATATTGACCAGCTTAATTCATTAGCCTCATAGCATAATTGCCTAAGTCATTTTTTAATTAATTATTTCTTAGGCAATTATGCTATGAGGCTAACGAATGTCAAGCTTTATGGTCCTTGCACACTGAGTCCGACATTTTCACAGGTTAAAAAATAAATTTGACCTCATGCTGTGTCAATCACGTTTGTCAGAACTACTCAGTCACCGCCTTCAGTCTCCACCCAAATGCAATGTGATTATAATATAAGGTTTTGATTGTACTTTATTGTACACTTTATTACTATTTTCTTTTTGTTAAATTAATGTATAAAATAAATAATTAAAAAGGTCAGAAAAAAATAGAAATAATTTAATCTAATAATTTTAATCAAAATTAAATGAATGAATAAAAAATAAAAATAAAAGATGTAATATGCTTCAAAGGCTGGGAAAAATAGGGATGAACAAAAAAAAAATCTGTCAATGACTTGCTAACATGCACGAAAACCAGCCATGTATTGGGCATTTCTTGGTTGGCCATCATCGGTCCCACCACCTGTTTTATTAAATAATGTCCTCTGCAGAGCCCTTTTCCTTTTAGCAAAGCCCTGCCACTTCTTCCTGACCTCCTTCCCTGATCTTTTAATGCCCCTAGTTACAGTCAGTTTTCTAGCAAAATCCTCCCAGATTTTTTGTTTTTGTTTATTTGTATGACTTCTCTTAAACCTGCTGAAAATAATATGTTTGTATAGCTCCACCTCCTCTAAAATCACCTTAATCTCCTCTTTTTTTGTAAAAAAAAAAAAAAAAGAGGTATTTTCTGTTCTTTCTTTTTTCTTTTTCTTTTTTTTTGGTTCAGCCATTAGATTTGTGCTTTTATAGATTATTGGCCTCGTGGCACATCAGGTGAAAACAGTTAGGTTAAACATTTAAAATTGCAAGCGTGTGCTGCAATTACAAGCCATTCTACAAGGTGCGATTTCAGCACTTGACAAACGGACTCTTAAGTAGCACTTAAAGCACAGCTGCGAACGATCGTGCTAAGTGCATTTTTGTGAAACGCACGTGAAATGAACGTTCGTAAAGTCGCTCGCAGAAAATCCTCGTAAGTGCTAAGATCCATCGTTATCTGGAAACGCAGCCCTGTTCTTGGCAGAGCTTCTGAGAAAGGAGCTGTAAAAATATATTGAGATGTTTTTTGGTACTTATACCGCAAATATACAGTATATTCTTAAGGACATCACAAACCTAAAATAAAACTTCAGAAAGGTGTACAATAAGGGACCTTTAAGAGGAGAGAGAACAGCAAAATCATCCTCACTGCTTGAAGACTCCATTTTGTATTGTTGAGCGAATTGTTTCACAACTGATTAATTAATACGCATCGGACTCAGTGTGTGAGGTTTCTGTGCGTGACACATTTTTAGAATGACGAATACAAAAAAACGCATAAGAAAATTTCAGACTCAGTGTGCAAGGACCTTTATTGTACTGTAAACGGCCACACACACACACACACACACAGTTCCAACACGATCTCGTGAAAGTGCGTATCTATAGCACGAATGATATTTCTTGTATCATTTATACACCAAAAATAGTTTTTGCGTGCAAATGATATGCACTGTAAACCCCTTGCGTAGGACTAGGGGTGTGGAGTGCGTGCGTATTACACACCATAAAGTGCGTATCATATGTACGCAAAAACTTTTTTGGGCATATAAATGGTACGAGAAATATCATCCGTGCTATAGATACGCACTTTCATGAGATCGGGCTCACAGTTCAGCCCTTTATAAAGGTAATTACTAAAGAAATAAAAGGGTTTAATCATCTGTCGGTCTCGCACAGACGTCTACGAACAGCATCTCTTTGTTCAAGCCTGTCATTGAACTGAAAGACGCCTCCTCGGGTCACTGTTCAGCTCAACTTTGATCCCAACACTCTCTCTTACAACATACATGAAGCAGCATCAACACACACTGCTGTGGAGAGGCATCTCTTCTCTGTGGGCCGCCGGAGCGCCACAACAAAGCGCGCGAGTGTTTGACTGATGCCCGGCGCACAGCGGGACGCCCGCCGTCAACACAGCGAAAGGTGTACAGATGAATCTCTGCTGGGTCGAGGGGCGCTGGGAGGCGTTTTCATCGCGTCAGGGACAGAACTAATGATCGCTCACAGTCGTGGAGATGTGTGTAGTCACGTGTATTCACAATATAAATGATTTCACAGCGCTGAGACAGAACTGTAAACTCAGATGAACCTCGTGAAATCCTGTCGGGAGCATTTCCAGCTCATCCTAAAATAAAAAGAAAACATTTAAATATAAAAAAATAGGACTATTTGAGGACTATTTCTCATTTTTCTTAGTTATTTTGCTTTATTTCCAGATTCAATCATAGACTCGTTCTCACACACTAGAGCTCGTTCACACACACACACTCTTCAGAAACTACACTTTAAATCTCTTGACGAACTAAAAGACGTAAATGACATTTGCATGTATTGTAAATTAAAGACACCGGTTGCACTGAATGTCAGCTTGATTATTTTGCTCCAGATCAGGATTTATTGAGTCCACATGTCATGCAAACTAGAAACTCTTCTTCTAAACACAGGTCGAGATCTGTCGTCACACACACACAACTCAGAGATGCCGTTTAGCAAAGACTATTTAACGGACATCTAATCACAGATCAAGCTTAAATGTACATGTAAAAGAAGCTGAAATGAATACGTGCAGGTTTGGTTGAAAACACTAACCGAGAGCAACAGCGATGTGTTGGATCTGATGCTGTATAGGCCTAATGCATCATATCTGAGAGTGATGTTTATGAGGCGAGGGACTTGCAGGATCAGGGGACGTTTATAAGTAGAACATGGCATCCATTTCAAATAGCAAATACTTTAATGTGATGAATCTCTCGGGAGCAATAAAGTTAATGAAGTGTCCACGTGACCTGACGGACTGAAGAAGCCTGTGTATTCACCATCGGGAAAGAAGGATAGCCGCGCTTTTAAGCTCATTTATAACAAAAACAGAGCACGCACTGGACCTGGATACTTAAAGACTAAATCTTTCATATTTGCTGAGGTGACACGTGATGATTGATGTCCGTGTTAATGTCTTTAAGCGTCGTTGTACGGGAAACACACCCCAGTTCCTGTTGCATTAATGTCTGTGTTTCAACTGCTCTGTATGGACATTGACAACCTTGAGTTCTCATTATATCTATTTTTTTTTTTTGCATTTTCAAAAATGATGATACAACGATAAACACACGGTGCAGTTGATGTGCAGTATCTCCTCTTTCTCTGGAGTCGTGTGAACAAGCGGAGCAGAACAGAAGGTGATCGCTGGCGCTTAGACCCGTTCCTCACTCAGAGCTGTTTTATGGCTTCAAGACTTACTACACAGAGCACGAAGTGTATTAACTTTACTTTTTATGATACTCTTTAAATCATTTTTGGAGGAGAGGTGGGACTGTTGCACTGGGGCTCGTGGATCAGAACACCTTACTTTATGTTTAATATCAAAATATTGGAAAAACTTTACTTTTTAGAATAAATAAACTGAACGATTGGGTTTGTCCCACTCCAATTTAGTATAAAAACTAATCGTTCTATGAAACTGACATGTTTAGATGTCACGATTCCGTTATGTTTAGACTTTTAATGTGTTGATCATCAGTCATGCGCCTTCGTTTGAATTTCCCGCCACTCTTTAGTTACCATGGTTACATTATTAGTCTCTGTTCATCAGCTGTGTGTCAGTAATTAACCTCGAGTGTTTAGTTCCTGTGTTTTCAGTTCTGTTCGTCGGTTGTCGCGTGATCGGTTTGGTTATGGTTATCTTTCTTTTAATAAAGTGATTTTGTGAATTCTTTTTCATAGTCGTCTGTCTTCTACCTACACCACGCTTAGCCTTCATGACACTAGAGTGTAGAATGAATATCTTTTTTAAATATTTATTTATAAATATAATATTTATTATATATCTGTTAAAATTGGTGTCATAATTTTGTGTCAAACTTTTTTAATTAGCAAAAAATCTCCTTAAAGCAGTTTATACCCCCAGTTTAGTGTTTGTGGTCTCTCCATGTAGATTAATTAGCATTTGGATGTAAATGTGATGTTCTTTCTCATTAAAACTATATTTGTGATAATCAAGTCTCGTTAGTTCACAATTTATAACCATTTATGATTTCTAGCCCTGTTTATAGCTGGTGTTTAGATGTGTTTCGGTCGATCGGATCACGAGTGTATGACGGTAAACACAGGAGTAAACGGGTCTAAGACGCTTTGAGCTCGTCCACTCTCTCCACTTCCAGAGGGAGTTGAAACACATTCGTCCGGATTGCTTTCGTAGTGTAAACACTCATGTGTTCAAACAGCCACTGAAGACCGTCTTCTCTCCGTCTACTGACCGAATGCGTGAACATTATGAGAAGAGCTCGAGCCAGACGGGTGTAAACTTCATCGGCTGGAGACACAAGTTTGGTTTGAAGAGGGAAATCGAATCAAACACGATGTTCTCTCAGCGTTCCTGATCTCTAACACACACTCGCAGCGCTCGGCTGGTCTGGCGTCTATAAGAGCAGAAACAGAAGATAACGATCTCCGCCACATTCATATGTAAATCTCAATATTTCGGAGCGCACGCCAGCATCATTGCAATGCATTTCCTCAGTCTCTGTCACACTCACACGTGTGTATGCAGCGCTGATTAACAATTAAACTGCATGTGGAGAATCTGCATCAAAACAAAAGGACAAATTAGGACAACAGTTTTATTAGGCTTTGTTGTATATGATCATCATGCGAGGCTTTAAGAGACAGAGCATGCTCAGTTCAGACTGTGGCTTTTAACACACGCCAATCAGCTCAAAAACGAAATAATCTGCTCTGAAAGCGCATCCGCACATCCGCTTCAGAGGCTTGTATAATGCGGTTATCTCTCTCTATGCCTCTCACTCGTGACGTATGGGTCTGGGTTTCAAGCGATGGCTTTCACCCAAATGAGCTCTAATACTTCAGTCCCGGGCTATTTAATTAGAAACACTAAATTACACTTTTTAACAGTGAAATTAAAATGCTATTTTTAACCGGAAAGGGGAAATTGTAACTTTTGGGATTTGTTTTTGTTTTGTTTTCCCTGAATATTTATCCGGGAGTTTGCCATTTAAGGTCACGAGGTCAATGAGGAGCATTGTGTTGCGTAGATCTTATATACTGGATATCATATTTCAATATTATCTATGTCACAGATGTTTCTCCATACATGACCTTAAACCGAGTGAGTGAGTCTCTAATTCTAATCCATATGTAGAGCTATAATATGAACATCATTTGATGATGAGTTCATATTGAGATATTTTCATTTAGGATTTTTTGGTGAGATTTCTTTTTCTCATGAGGAACATCTGAGAAGCAGAAGGCTCTATTTGCTCATCATTTTATCTCGAATCTGTCTGGATTAAGAAACAATTGAGATATTGTGGAAAATAACTGCACGCTATTAATCATTAGTTAAGCATTACTAAACAGTTCATTCATCATTTATAAAGCATTAATAGACATTAATAAGCAGTTTATAAATACAGCTATAAATGCTTTAATCTTGATTTATAAGCATATCTATAATGTGTTTAATAATTGTATTTTCATACTTTATTAATGATCAATTTCTCATTTCTAAATAAAGTATTACATTATTTACAAACCAGTTACATTATTTACATTAATCATTTATAAAGGAGATTTAAAGACTCATTTATCTTCTAAACAGAAAAAGGAAACAAACACAACACAGAGATACAGAACATAAAAATATTTAACAGCCTTTAAATCTCCTTTATAAATGCTTTACAAGGCATAACTAGTCCTCACTTTAGATGAGCTCATAAACATAGTGAACTGACCACTACTAAATGCTTTATAACTACCTGAATTAATCATTAATTACAGTAGAAATACATGTTAATAAAGCATTTATTAACACACTAAGTAACTATTACTATATGTCTGAATGATAATATGTATTTAAACAGTTTATTAATCATTTACTCACACTTTCTAAGTGATCTTATGAACCGCTGACAACTCCTAAATAACCGGATTATAAATAATGCAATACTTCATTTAGAAATGATAAATTGTTCATTAATAAAGTATGAAAATACAATTATTAAACACATTATAGATATTCTTTTAAATCAAGAACAAAGCATTTATAGCTGTATTCATAAACTGCTTATTAATGTCTATTAATGCTTTAGAAATGACAAATGAACTGTTTACTAATGCTTAACTAATGATTAACAGAGTGCAGTTATTATAAAGTGTTTCCGAAATCTCTTTTGTGTTTTTTCTTTCCTAAGGGGTTTGTCCCTCATAAAACTCAAAACACAAACTATATTTACATGTGCACCAATAATGTGATTATTTCCAATAGGCAAGGCAAGTTTATTTATAGCACATTTCATACACAATGGCAATTCAAAGTGCTTTACATAGAAGAAATGATGAGCTGTAGTCAGAGTAAGGTCTAGAGTAAGGTCTTAATTGCAGAAAGATGTCGACAGAGTTCAGCAATTTGAAGAAGAGAAAACTTCAGAAGTTTTGTCGGTGTCACAGGGCTTCAATTTCAAATTTTTTGGGATTGTGCTTAATTTTACTCATTCCCGCAGA